>NC_086448.1:843432855-843732855 GCF_028390025.1 Pseudophryne corroboree
CCGCGATGACAGGGCGCCCTCATCAAGGCACAGCGGCAAGCCTTCACTGATGAGACGCCCATGGCTAGCCGCTAAACGGGACGCTCCTAGTCCTCCCCCACAAGGCATGGCACTACATGTCCCAGGCTGCCCTCTCACATCCCTGACAGCCCCAATGTCTTCAAGCTATCCCTGCCTGGCAGCATGGGTTGGACAAGTAGTGAGTGTGTGGGAGTGAGTGAGTGTGTGTGTCTGTGTGTGTGTGTGTGTGTGTGTGTGTGTGTGTGTCCTGCACCCCGCGATGACAGGGCGCCCTCATCAAGGCACAGCGGCAAGCCTTCACTGATGAGACGCCCATGGCTAGCCGCTAAACGGGACGCTCCTAGTCCTCCCCCACAAGGCATGGCACTACATGTCCCAGGCTGCCCTCTCACATCCCTGACAGCCCCAAGGTCTTCAAGCTATCCCTGCCTGGCAGCATGGGTTGGACAAGTAGTGAGTGTGTGGGAGTGAGTGAGTGTGTGTGTCTGTGTGTGTGTGTGTGTCCTGCACCCCGCGATGACAGGGCGCCCTCATCAAGGCACAGCGGCAAGCCTTCACTGATGAGACGCCCATGGCTAGCCGCTAAACGGGACGCTCCTAGTCCTCCCCCACAAGGCATGGCACTACATGTCCCAGGCTGCCCTCTCACATCCCTGACAGCCCCAAGGTCTTCAAGCTATCCCTGCCTGGCAGCATGGGTTGGACAAGTAGTGAGTGTGTGGGAGTGAGTGAGTGAGTGTGTGTGTGTGTGTGTGTGTGTGTGTGTGTGTGTGTGTGTGTGTGTGTCCCTTGACAGCCATTCATGACAGCCCTTGTCACCCTGGCATTCATGAGACCTTGCTGGATGCTTTATGTTAAGCTAACACTAGTCCTTAAACTTTTCAAAAGGTTTATATTTCCCCAAAAAAAAAATAATAACTCATGCCAATAATTAAAAAGTCCAACGCCCTACCCCCTCAAACCAAACCCATTATTCAGCTTCCGATATCCAATTGGTTGGATATGATATATGTCAGATGATGCATTATCTTACCACACAGCTGAACCAATGAGAAACTTAGAATATTAGGCAGTAGGATGGTTTGTTTCACATTGATTATAAAAGCCAAGATCGACCCTTGCTTAGGCGCCATTTTGAGAACAGCGCTCATGAGTGTCAGCGTAAGTAATCTGTATTTACCCACTGCGTCAGAGACCACTAAACCGGGTATGCTGTATTCTATTGATTTTTTACAATAAGATAATTGTATTTCCTGTTAAGGTAAATTTCAAACTTTCATCTAATTCTATTCTTCACAGTTAGAACAAAATATAGGTCGTTTCAGACAAATACAAAACACACACACTCTTTATAAATGTTTCCTCCTCAAGATCTACATAATACCGAGTTCACTATCACTAGCTGCTTGGTTTTTTTAGATTAACTCCTTCTGACAGTCAAATGCAGCAATCTACATTAATGTGTTACATCCATCTTAAAGATACCCTCTGCTAACCATACCACACCTCGGCCCTGCATCCATTACAACCAATCGTACTACAGTTACTGGAACAGTTTTATCTGGCTTTGTAAACTTATCTGGTTTTGTGATAACATAGCTGTGTTTTATTGCCGTTTTGCAGTCAGAGTGACTGACAGTACGTTCCCAATTACAAAATGGCGCCGATTAAACTCCATGCTTGGCTGCCTGTTCATCATGCTAAAGACATCTAGCATCACTGCACAGATACACAGCTATGTCACCCAACCCTTATCACATTGCAGAGCCCAGCAGGGTGTGGCAACTGTGTCTTGGATGTGAGGAAGGATTATTGTCACAACATACATTTGTGCTATCCCACATAGATAAATACACTAGGGATGACTATCGTTCATCTATGAATCAAATTAATTCAAGGTTTATGACCGATGTAGAATACTTTTCCCAGCGATGGTGGAGAACCTATGTTTTCTGTACATCACTGTCTCAGCCTAAACCAATATTTATGTATGTTATAAAAATATATATATATATATATATATTTTTTTTTATAACGATCGTAGTTTAGACCACAGCACCCGTGACTCACCACCCCTGATCTTTGATTGGTCAGCGGGTCTTTCATGGAAAGCTAGGATGGCCATCTATGACTGAAACCATATATGGTCTCCCATAGCACAGTTAGGGGTCTATTCATGTAGCATTGAAAAGACCTTTTTTTGGCGGTAAACAGGGCTTTTCTCTGCCTACTGCAATTCACAGAGCGGGTTAACGTGTAGAAGTCTCTGACTTCTCCAGCGTTACCCCCGCTCTGTGCCTGAATCGCATCACCATACCTTTGTATGGTGAGTGCGATTCATGAAGGTGTGGAAAGCTCTGCTTTCCGCTTCTCCATGGAGTCCAGGTTCGCCATCTCAGGACGCCGTAACCTGAACTGTAGTGCGGAGACATCAGGGAAGCTCAATGCTTCCCCGATCACTGCTCTGCACCTCGCGCTGGCTCTGCCCCCCGACCTCACAGCAACTACTGCGGGCTGACGGGAGGTAAACACCCTGCGCATGCGCAAAGTGACCCTCCGCTGTACCCCGCGCATCGCTGGGAAGGACCGCTGGAGCAGACCTCACCGCAATAGCCCTAGACACCGCAGCGCATCGTCTTAAGGGTAAGTATACATTAATTGCTACTTATCACAGCTATACATCGCATCAAAGCAATGCGATGTGTAGTGATAAGTAGCAATTATGTTTTCGTTTTCTGTATGAATAGACCCTTTAGTGACCATATTTGTCCACTCACACTTTTCACATCGCAGCTGAACACACCCATGGCCATCCCACTTAAAACACTGTTACTGAGAAATAGTTATGCTGCTGATATTGATTTGGTATTGCCATGAGCGGTTATTTGTGCATTCAAGCAGTGCATACGCCCAGTGCGCTGCGTCCTGTGTCCGCAGTCACCGCCGCCTGCCCGCTCCCCGTCTGCAGCAGACGCCGTGGACTGTGTGGGCGTCCGCTGTAGCCGTCTCCAGTGACAGATACTAGAGGTCATTACTGACCTCTAGTGTCTGTACGGCGCTGCTATGGCAGAGATCTCATGACGTCTCTCCCATAGTGATCTATTCATGAAGCATTGAAAAGTGTGTTAAAGTGAGCCAGTGGAGAAGTTGGCCATGGCAACCAATCCGCTGCTATGTATAATGTATAATGTAAAATATTTCATAAAAGAAAAAAAATATGAAAAAAAAAAAATCTCAAACACGTTGTGATTCACAATGAAGGCAGGAAAGTGATCGTACCCTTATATTTGGTGTGAGCCGCAGGTGTTGAGAAAGCAGTAGGCTCCAGAGTTTAGAATCACAAATGTTACCCAAAGCATGCAGAGATTGTCCGTCTTGATTATGGAATAAGGCACAGCATGGCAAACCAACGCGTTTCTGGACTATGCTGTCCCTTTTTCAAGGTCTATATCAGGTTTGAATAATTTTAACATTGATGGGGAGAAACAGATGGTTTACTACCATCGATTGATGTTTCAAGGCTAGTGAATTATTTGGCATCTAAGTATCAGTGCATGGCTCCAGATAAATTGAAAACATAATTCTTAATTAATAAATGATTAATAGAAAAAAATTATAGAACATATATATAGAATTATTTAGTAAATCTTTGTCTTTATTTATATTGTATTAGTTTTAAAAAATGGCAGAGGGTGGTAGCAGAAAACGAACCTCACTTACTCAAGATGAAGCTGAAACATCTCACAGTCAGAAGAGTCACAGTGATGCTTCTCATGATGAATATGAATCTCCTGATGAAGGAAGCATCCACAGGGCCCCAAAGTTCACAGATGATGAAACAGACACCCTCATTGACCAAGTTATTCATCATACATGTCAGCTATTTGGTCCCGAAGCTTTTAATGTACACCAGAAATTTAAAAATAATACTTGGGAAGAAATAGCAAAATCTGTGTCTACAGCTCGAGATATACATCGAACTCCTGAAAGCTGCAAAAAGAGACTACGTGACTGTAAGAGGAAGACAAATCATAAAATAAAGTGTAGAAGAAAACTCCAAAAGGTTTGGGAGAAAAAACTAGAAGAGCACTTTAGAATGGTACAAGATGACGAGAGGCCACCCACTGGTTCCCAGGGTAACTATTTTACAAACTATAAATATGTATATAACTATATCTAGATAGATAGATAGATAGATAGATAGATAGATAGATAGATATATTATCGTATTGTCCATGAAAAATATCAATCCACCAGATGTGTGTGTGTCTATATCTATATACACACAAACATAGGTGGAGTATGCCATATCCCAATATCAATCAATAAAAGAAAAAATTTTTACACATAGATTTTAATGGGAGAGTAAGATAGTGAAAAATTTGTTTTATGATGGCAAATGTGAAAATAATTATTTTAATACACAACATTATAAAGAAAATTACATAAATTGACCTTCAGGCTGTTTGTATAATGTGTATATGAAACAAATTAATTGTGTAAATATACACACACTTTGTTTAATGCACAAAGTATGTTAAAAAATTGTATAAAATGACCTTACGGGTTTGTGTATAATGTGTATATTAAACATAAATGCACTCTGTGCTTCAATTTGGACACCATCGCCATGCGATCTCATTATGATATGCAGTTAGTACAAATACTTTCAAATTGTATATCCAAAATAGTACCTGAACCCATCATTTAGGATAAGGTTTACTCAATGTGTGTGTGTGTGTGTGTGTGTGTGTGTGTGTGTGTGTGTGTGTGTGTGTGTGTGTGTGTGTGTGTGTGATATTAAAATGTTTAGTAACTGTAATATTTTTATTTTATTTTTTATATTTGCTAAAGAACTTAAGGTTGCTCAAGAAAAAAATCAAAAGAAAACACATAAGAAAAAGCAGAAGAATTTGGAAGAGCAACAGTCTGGTAAAAAATTTAAAACAAAAGTAAAAACGTTACAACTAAACAGTAAATAATGTTTGCAATATTGTATGATGTTATATCGTGAGTTAGATAATAAATAGTTTATGTAAGATATTTCAAAATATAGTGCATATGAAAACATATACTGTTAATTTCTTTGTTCTATTGAGCCAAAATAAATACTTTGGTCATAATTAAAAATCAATGTAATTTTTTTTTTTAAATACATATATAATTATTAGCTGAAAAAATAGTTCATTGCTAAGTAAATGCTAGTATAATCAAAATAAATTAATTAAATTAAAATCTCTTACTTATGTCTCTCGTTTTATCAACGAGATATACCAAAAGTTAACTGATTACTTTGTAATTGATTATCAATAATTACACTTATAAAGGACATTCTACGAACGCTGCTGCCGCCAATGGTTAAAATTGCAGGCGCAAAGGAGAATTATGCCATTCTTTATCAGCCCAATCCTGCTGCTGATGCTACTCTTCTAAATGCTGTAAATGTGTGGACTACAGGCAACCCTCACTATGTTATATATGTAAGATATCCGAACTTAATTTTTTCATGTAGGAGGTCATTAGGTAGATAAACATTGATTGGGCTACTAAAAGTCAACATTTATTATGTAGACATGGTCATTAGATTGACATGAGAAATAAGTAGACCTGAGTCCAACCTTCTTAATTTAATTAGTTATTTTTCTTCCTATTTAAGGATCAACTTGGACAACAATTGGGAATGGGAACCTGCAAATAATACAGCGGTAGCTGAGCTAGGCACCTTACACAACACATCACTTAACGAGGAATGTGAGAACAAAAACAGAATTAAAAACCCATGTTGAAATTTTTTACTATATAACTAATTACCGACAACCCTTCTCCATACACTTATGTCTTGTCACTATTCATCCACGCAAGGCCGACCAGTAATGATTTTTAACTGTCACCCCCTTACCGGCCACACAGATAAGTGTTAGAGCTTTGTATTAGACTCACATTATTTTTTTACAGATTTTTAGTCAAATATTTCCACAGTGTGTTGTAAATTGCTACCTTCTTTCCTGAGTTAGCGTTGAACCTAAAAACATACACACATGCTATCTAGCATCTTATTCTAATTTTATAAACATGCCCTCCTACTGTAAAATAATATTGTGCTAGCTATAATGTTTTACCCTATGTTGTAGAAATAAATCAAAAATTGGATTATAAGCTATATTATTGAGCCAAAAAGGCTTTTTTCTGTTGTAATAAAATAATAATAATAAATATAATAAAATATTATATGTATTAAAAAATATTACTATAAAAATATAAGTAAATACATTTTTGAGGTATGCTTTACACAGTTTTATAATGCTAGAAATATTGTAATGTCTATAAAATATTATGTATTTATATGTATGCAATGTTAAATATACCTATTATTTATTTCAGGTTCCTTTACAACAATTTCAAGGAAAGTTTCTTTTTCTGAAACAAAAACAGTTATGACAGACAATTTTCCTTCAACTGCGGATGAACCATCAGTGATGCCACATATTTTAACATTGGACAATCCTTCCATGGTGGACGAACCATCAATGCTGCATCATGATGCAACAGCGGACCATGCTACCATGTTGGACCAACCATCAATGCTGCAACATACTTCGACAGTGGATGATACTTCCTTTGTGGCCGAACCATCAATGCTGAAACATTCGGCAAGAGTGGATGATCATTCCACGGTGGACCAAACATCAATGATGCAAGAATATTCTTCTGTGGTTCACAGTTCCACTACGGTAGAGACTTCCACGGTAAATGAAACATCCATGAGGCAAGAACAATCAACAATGGATGATCCTTTCATGGAGGATGAAAATTCAACCATGCTAAACCCTTTAATGTTAGATAAAGGTATTTATTTTAATCAATATAAATAAAATTTACTATCATTGATATTCAATATGGTTAAAAACTATGTTTAAGATGAATGGTATTTATCTATTATGTTTTAAGCCATAGAAAGCAACATGGTGACTGCCACACAGACACAGGATAACATTAATGAGGAGCCTGTATTGCACAGCCAGAAAAGTAATATTGATACAGAAGATACCAACCAGGTGGAATTGAATGCAGAGACTGCACATTCTAGTGTAATTGACCATGGTCTTCAAGACCAATTCCTGGACTCTACAAATCAAGGTAAATTTTTTTAATGTATAAAACATAGATTTTAATGAGATCCACTATCATTAATAGATACTGGTTTTTTTATAACTTGATTTTTTGGTTCTTCTAACTATACTTAATAAATTGTCTGTAAATTGATGTATTAACTGTACCTAGAACTTTTTATACACACAGAATGTGAAGTTAGCAGATCACAAACCATTAGCCAACAGGATTCTTTAAAGGAAGCCATGCAGCTAATTGAGAGGAATAGAAATGAAGAAATGAAAAAAATTGAACATCAAATAAATCAGCTGAATAATAATATACAGATTCTCAACACAACACAAAGACAACAGAATCAAGCACTTGTCACTCTTGCAAATTTTTACGATCATCTTGTTTCATCACAGAATGTGGCAGCAATCAACTACCAACAGATGCAGCACAGTATAAATCAAATGCTAGCATGGCAGTATGAGACTATTACCATCACACGCATGATTTCCACTTTCATGCAACTGTTGACAGAAGAAAGACAAAGAATGTCCAGATCAGATAATCCTTCTTGTATATCCAATGCTACAGCAGGAACCTTTGTATCCAGCTGTACACGTGGAGACTATGTAACAAGCTCTACACACAGAGAGTATGCAACGAGCGCTGCACCTGGAACCTATCTATACACCACTTTACCAGGAGAATCTGTATCCACCCCTGCAGCAGGAACAGATGTATCCACCACTTTACCAGGACCCTATGTATCCACCACTGCAACAGTAACCTATGTATCCACCACTTTACCAGTATACTCTGTATCCACTGCTGCAGCAAGTACCAATGTTTCCACCACTTTAACAGGACCATATGTATCCTACACTTTACCAGGACCCTATGTATCCACCACTGCAGCAGGACCCTATCTATCCACTACTTTAACAGGACCCTATGTATCCTCGACATTATCAGGACCCTATGTATCCATACCTGCAACAGGACCCTGTGTATCCTCCACTTTTGCGGGACCCTATGTATCCATCCCTGCACCAAGACCCTATGTATCCACTACTTTAACAGGACCCTATGTATCCTCGACATTATCAGGACCCTATGTATCCATACGTGAAACAGGACCCTGTGTATCCTCCACTTTTGCAGGACCCTATGCATCCATCCCTGCACCAAGACCCTATGTATCCACCACTGCAACAGAACCCTATGTATGCACGACTGTAACAGGACACTATGTATCCTCAACTTTAGCAGAACCCTATGTATCCATCCCTGCATCAAGACCCTATGTATCCACTACTTTTACAGGACCCTATGTATCCTCAACTTTAGCAAGACCCTATGTATCCACCACTGCAACAGAACCCTCTGTATCCACGACTGTAACAGGACACTATGTATCCTCAATTTTAGCAGAACCCTATGTATCCATCCCTGCATCAAGACCCTATGTATCCACTACTTTTACAGGACCCTATGTATCCTCCACTTTAGCAAGACCCTATGTATCCACCACTGCAACAGAACCCTCTGTATCCACGACTGTAACAGGACACTATGTATCCTCAATTTTAGCAGAACCCTATGTATCCATCCCTGCATCAAGACCCTATGTATCCACTACTTTTACAGGACCCTATGTATCCTCCACTTTAGCAGGACCCTATGTATACAACAACTTACATGGAGACTATGTATCCACTGCTTATAGAGGCCTCAATGTATCCACCACTGCACCAGGGCCCTATTTATTGAAGCCAAAACCAGGACACTCAGAATCCACTACTGGACAAATTGCCTCAGAATCCCCCGCTGACTCAGGACCCTCAGAATCCACCGCTGCACCAGGAAAGTATAAATCCACCGCTGCACCTGTACCCTCTGAATACAGCCCTGAAAACACAAATTTGAGAAGCATAGCTGTAGCATCAGAAGTGCATTCAAGATTGCAATTGGCTTATCGACCTAGCTCAAGCTATGATGAGAATATGGATCTTCGAGTAAGATTAGAGCGTGCAAATATTCAAATTCAACATTGGAAGAGACAGGAAGCTAACGATGAGGATGAAGCTTAAATATTAAAGGTAATGAATAAATGTATATAGATTGCATTATCAGATAACTAAATATGGTGAGACATATGTGCTATGCTTTTTTTGAAAAACGTAACATAAAAAATGTGTTTCCTCAAGATAACAAATGTGCCCTACTCAACGATCATCATCCTGCACTTAAAAAATCCTACATATAACACTAACATTTATTATTTTTAATTAGTTTTAGCCATAGGCTTCTAATTCAAATTGCGAGTTTGAATCACCAAACTCAATAGGAAACTAAGTTAATCCTACATTGATTTTCTATTGTAATTTTGTGTATGGTTTGTAAATTTTTCCAAAAAAAAAAATCATTTGATTTACTTTGGATACAGTCTTAGCAGAGTGTTATAGGCTACAAGTTTAGACATCACAAGAGTGGAGTATAAGCAAAATGCTGGCATGTAGCATACAAATATATTTGTTTTATGTAGAGGACCAGAGCTCTGGAAACACACATGTAGACAAAGTTGCCTGAAATATAAAAGGAAAACAAATAAAAAAAGAGTAAAGACATAAGGAAGAAGAGTGTTAAACAGGATATAATAAACTTTTAAATATATGTAGATATTTTTAAGTTATTTGGACAGAAATCTGTCCCTGAAGAAGGGGATTTTTAACAAAACATGTAGGCAATAAAGGGACACTTTTTGCATCATTGAATACGGCAGTGTGAGTGCAGCCGATTACCTTTCATCTACATAGTCATCTTATGCCAAGCTGACGAGGAGGTCACTGCAGCATATTGTATTTATTGTGTGGAGCACAGTACAAACTGACACTATATATATATATATATATATATATATATATATATATACATACATCAAACATCGGCACCGCAGACTAATAAATTAAACTCAGAAATACGGCATTGCTTTGTCAAAGAAATGCATTCTTTCAGAATGTATTTTATTAGTCAGTAGTGCTTCCATTGAATGGGGATTTTTGGAATATTTTGGGGTTGTTTGGACATGATAATTTTGTCTGTGCCGTGAAACATAATTTATGATGGAACCCATTACTATAGTGCTTGTATATCTTTAACTTAACCATTGTTAATACCAATGATGGAAAAATCTTCGGTGCACTACTGATCTAGAGTCACAATGAGAAATATATATTGTAATATTTTATTATAATTAGGGTTGTTACCTTTAAACCTTGCATTTCTTTTAAAATGAAGACTACAGTTAAAGATAAGGTGGACAAAAGTATGGAAATTAACTTTCAAGAACTTACCTGTTTTACTTCATTTTTAGATATGTCACAAACGGTCTTGCGAGCCAGGGTGAAGGAACTGAAGACAGAGGGATACAGAGTCATCCATGTGTCCTGTTTGAAAAGACAAATCGATAATAGGAATATACTTTCTGAGATACTTCAAGTCGTGCATTCCTGAAAATGTTCTAAATTTATTTTGTTTTGTTTTGTTTTGTTCATGTTGGTGGGGTTCACATACTAATATGTTCAAGATAAAAATAGAGAAAATATATGTACAGACACATATTCCATATTACAGTGATTGTTCATGCATATATATATATATATTATATTCTAATAATATCCCAAAAAAATTAATGCAAGTTTTGTATTGTTAATAATTTGCATTTGCTTAACAATGCATTTATATATTCTAAAAATATATACAAAAGATTGGCGCTCTACAATACACACACTATATGTGGTTGGATTCAGGCGGCTGCTCACCAGTTGTGGGCGGGCTGCCCCAACAATGGATCAAAGTGAGTGTGAAAAAAGAAAGAGTGGGAGCGCAGAATGAATAAAATATATTGTTTTATTTAAAATATTAATATGTCATCCACATAAAAATGCAGTACATGAACTAGCCTAAGAAAAAACAATTGATATTATATAAATGTAAACGAGACTGCCATATCTCCTGAACAAATATGAATAAAAAACCTTTAATAAACCCTAGTTAGGGCTGCATTAATGCTTCATGAAAATCAGCCGTGCGTCCACGAGCTGAAATGATTGTAAAAAGGAGACTGCTAAAAAGGGCCTCTGTTATAAGTCACTGTCCTCCTTATACACAATAGAATCTCATTGGTAGAGAGTGTCCCAGTACTGGACTTGCGGACAACCGTGCTGTAGTATTATGTGTCAAATGGATAGTGATGGTCAAATTCAATTTGTGGTATATCACCTGATGTAGAAGCCTCTCCGTCAAAGGCGCTGTACTGAGCCGGGTTTGCTGGGGCTCTGTGCAGTGAACGTACAGCTGGTCTCGTCACCGGTGTACCATCCAGATGAACACGGTAGTTTAATTCTGCTGAAGGATGCTGTACCAGTCTGGATATGCAACAGTGTAAAAATACTGGAGCAGCAGATTCTCCCTCCGCTGGTGTAAAAATCCGTATTAATTGCGGCTACGGTCCACTCGATGCATGCGGCTCACAGGGTGTCAGGAGAATATAGCAGTCCAAATGTGGTCCTTCAAAGGAGTACCTTTGAAATGAAATAAAATTCATTTCCTTCTGATGAAACGGCCAGCGTTGTGGGACGAGAAACGCGTTAAGGTACTCCTTTGAAGTACCTCATTTGGACTGCTATATTCTCTTAACACCCTGTGACCCGCATGCATCCAGTGGACCGTAGCCGCAATTAATACAGATTTTTCCACCAGCGGACGGAGAATCTGCTGCTCCAGTATTTTTACACTGTTGCATATCCAGACTGGTACAGCATCCTTCAGCAGAATTAAACTACCGTGTTCATCTGGATGGTACACCGGTGACGAGACCAGCTGTACGTTCACTGCACAGAGCCCCAGCAAACCCGGCTCAGTACAGCGCCTTTGACGGAGAGGCTTCTACATCAGGTGATATACCACAAATTGAATTTGACCATCACTATCCATTTGACACATAATACTACAGCACGGTTGTCCGCAAGTCCAGTACTGGGACACTCTCTACCAATGAGATTCTATTGTGTATAAGGAGGACAGTGACTTATAACAGAGGCACTTTTTAGCAGTCTCCTTTTTACAATCATTTCAGCTCGTGGACGCACGGCTGATTTTCATGAAGCATTAATGCAGCCCTAACTAGGGTTTATTAAAGGTTTTTTATTCATATTTGTTCAGGAGATATGGCAGTCTCGTTTACATTTATATAATATCAATTGTTTTTTCTTAGGCTAGTTCATGTACTGCATTTTTATGTGGATGACATATTAATATTTTAAATAAAATAATATATTGGATTCATTCTGCGCTCCCACTATTTATATATTCTAATTGTATTTGCAATAATATTTGAATAGATTACCAATCGGAACATATTTGTGTGTTTAATGTACACATTACACAATTTTGCTTCCAAACTCGCAAAATAGTAAATTTTTAATATTGATATATAAAAAATTGGAATTGTAAATTAAAATTATGAAGGTAAGGATGGGATCAGATTAGCAAATATATATGGTTCTTTGATGGCGTAAACCATCTAGCCAATTGACGCTATCATCATTTCCCATGTTTCCCTCAAAGACATACACGCGTATGTATTTCCCACATATTGCGTCATTTAAGTTTTAGGGTGCTGTAAGTATGAGGAATAATAATAAAAACAATAAGCTAACATAGTATTTTCAATGAATAAAAGTTTTATTTTCTAAAGGGTGAACTTTGAACAGGTTAACATATTATAACTGGTAATAGATTTATAAATAAATCTTGAAAAAAATATATTGTATATGTTTCTATAATAAAGATTAATAAGAATAATATCACCGCATCAGATTATGTTATGTAGGATCAAGATGGTTTTCATATTCTTTGTTGTGGATTCATTGTGGATCAAGTTTCTTTTCCTGTATTGAAAAAATAGTCATACACTGTGTGCACAAACAATGATGATTCAATAAAAAAATTTAAAAAATGAACATTTTTTACGTGTTTTCTATATAATAATATAAAAACAAAAAAAAATTTTTTTGTCATATTTGTTAATCTAAGAGTAATCGTTTTTTATTTTACATTAAGGGAAAAAATCTGTCAACTTTAATACCCAAACATTGAGAGATATTACACTGTTTTATTCGTATTGTATAATTTTCTTATTGTACTATATTTTGGTAAATATACACAGTTTCTGAAGAAGATGTGGAAATACTATTGCCATCCTAATCTGACAGTGTTTATATTAATGATGGATAAAAATTAAGAACATTTTATTTTTGTTATTGTTTCAAATAATTCAATAGGAAAATGTTAAATATATTGCTGTCATAACAATATAGTTAAATATGATATTTTTTCAAATAAATATATTCAGTTGAATAATATTTTATTGTTATGTAATATTAACAATAGAGAGTGGATCCTTACTAGGCATTTCCAAAGTTAGAGATATGGTCCTGTGTAGTAATATATATATTAGTGTATAGGTAAAGCAAATATGTTCATTTTAGATATGTTAATATTTTTAAAGGTACATGATTCCAGGATTCATGTTAGAAGTACAATTTAGTTTAGAATTATAATTAAATAAAAAAAAAAGGAATGAATCTAAAAATGAAGATATGGATATCAGACATTTCAAAGGTCATAACAGTTAACAAGATTATGTAAGAAATAAATTAAAAATATTATTTAATGTATGTAATATGTTTTGTTAAGAGCTGATTAAAGTACGTAAACAGGCTAAATATAAAAATGCTAAAAACTGTTTCAATAGGTATAGTTACCGCAAAACCAAATAATGAGGAGTCCTAATCAGCGGATTGCAGTTGATTGGAAGGGCAAACAAGATAACTAGTTTAGGTGAAAAAAAAATATAATTAACAATGTCAAGATTAAACTATTACATTAGAACAGATGATTAAGGTACATAAATAGAAGACAAATTATCTACATCAAATTGTTTTAAAATGCATATTACCTGGAAAGTAATAAGGAGAAAAAATCTTCTTTGGCTTGCAGATGATGATTGGGAGGTCAGAACAGTAAACTAATTTAAAAAAATTGAGTAAATATATTAGCAATGCAGAAAAGTTAGCAAATGTTTAGAATAGTTGATATGCACTTTGAAATTGTATACAATTTAGAGAGCAATATTAAGGGGGGTACTCATGGAGAGATCCATGGCTAAAATCTAATCAATCTGACTAGATTGATTAGATTTTCTGCACATATCACTCATGTGTAGCCCCCTCTGCGATAGCGATGCGCGGTACGAACATCGCTATCGCTGCTGCTAGATTGAGCCTGCATGCAGACCATTACAGTTACATCAATTTAGAGTTAGTGTCTACTATACTATATTGACATTTGTGTGCTAATAAATTCTTTATAATTTAAAAAAATAATCAAATTTAAGGGAAGGGGGTATTGCTTGTTTGAGAAATGAGGTGTAACAATGTAAGATTGTTATTAACCAATCATAATATTTAGTATGTTACATGCACAAGAAAACATTAAAAATTTAATTAATACCTATCAGTGTTTTGCATTTTTACAGTTTATACATAAATTAGAATTTATCTCATTGTGTTAAAAACAGTTATTTCATAAGGATAAGGCCAGGATAACACAGCATGTGTCTAAATGAGTTATGGAACCACAGCATACAGCATGCCTTTAAACTTTTTTTTTATTATAGTGATGCCAACACTGTGGCAGTGCATGCTGGGTAGTTTAGTTACACAGAAGTTGGTGAGACAAAGGTTGCCTAACCATTACCTAGTCCATGGTTTCCTTCGGCATTTTAAATACACCTCCCAGCAAGCATGGACAACATGTTTAAATATAATAAAAGCAAACCTGTGAGAGTGCATGCTGGGATGTTTATTTCAACAGCAAATGGAGAACCACAGCATGTACACCATGAATTAGGCAAATAAAAAAATCTAACCGTTGCAGTAAAAATAGGATTTCAAAAATGGTGCAACCAAATATATATATATATTTGTTTTGATATAGAAAATATTGTAAATCTGTTTGATAAACAATATAATTGTTTTAATTGAAGAATATTAATAAAATTTATGTTAAAATTAATGAAGGGAAACTTTATCAAAAACATTACATGGGTACAACTGTGCTAAACTGAAATGGGAAACCATTATATTTTAAATCTTTAAAATATAGCTAGAGATTTTTGATTGATGTATATTTTAGAATGGAAAACATAATGTAGAAAATACTTGAATAATAGTTAATTTCTATAATTATAAAAATTCTACTTACCAGTAATGATAGCATCCCAAAATTCAATATGTGAAAAGTGGTTTTTTTTTTATGGTATTTTAAATGATTGAAAGTCAACTAATGAAAAATAAACCATAGAAAATATGAAACTTAACTTTAAAATGAAAAAATAACTATGTTTATAATTAGTTTTAAAGTTACTCCAACTTGAGATGGAAGGCAATGGCATTTAGAAATTCCATCAAATCTATGAAACCAAGTTGGGCAAAACATTTCTGTAGTGCATCTTCTCGAGCAGTATTTTCACGTTTGGTTGGTGTTCGGGCAACATTAAAGGTTACTTTTTCAATGAGCTTGGTGGTCATTTGTTGCTCCTTGTGAAGATAGGAGATAAGTTTGTAGACTCCAAACTTTTTCTCTCCCAGGAGAATATTCCATCTCCTGTGCCATCCTTCCAACTTATTTTGGGTCCTTGGAATCCCACCAACCATATTGTCATGCACTGACCACATGCATGGTGGAAACAGTGGGGGAGATCTGTTTTGACTTCTGGTTCGTTCTCTAAGCCGCCCCAATATATATGTCTCCTCAAAATAAGTTACTAATGTAGCAGCATTAGGAGGCATTTCTGATTTTAATTGTTCAAATGCAGCAGGGATTTCGTCTGCTGGGAGGAAGGAAAGTGCCTGAAGGTTCCTAAGTTTCATAGCAAATGCATGATCACGTCCATATTGTACAGATAAGCCACATGATTGAATTTTTCGCCAAATATTTTGACCTAAATGAAACAAGCAACACTTATGTGTGCTACTCGGAAAAACTTGTTTAGCTGCTTGTATTGCAGCATTCTCAAAATCTGTCAAAATGTAAAGAGGAGAAAATAGAATATCATATTCCTGTGCATAATCCTGTAGGTCTTCTAAAAAACGGATATAACAAACCTCACTTTTGCTACTAAGCAATCCATAGACCAGTGGGACGAAGCGTTGCGTACTGTCATCTGTGCCAACCATAGCATGAATTGAGTATATTTGTCTAAATAGGGTTGGACACGTTTTGAAAGTGCCATCCATTACCCAATACGGTGCCTCATGAAGCTTCCGCAAGTTAGCTTCTGTACTGAATAATAGTGTCCTTTCGTTGTGGAAAGTACTGTCCTTTCCAAGAAATTTTATCCCATCAATGTATTCCAAATTATGTGGGATATCAATATCATCGAGTGTGGTTGGCTCAGGTGGGCAATCCGCTCTCCTTACCCTTTTCACAAGTTTACGGAGGGATTCACTGTTAGGAAGACAGGCAGCACTAGTAGACGGCATTTGGGCAGTAACCGCTTGAATTATTACAGATGGTGGATCATTGGTATCCCTTGCACGTTGCTTTATTGATGCCTTGGCAATGGCAACATCTGTTTTTTCAGCCTTCGGAGTATGAGTATGTTCTCCATGAGTATTAAGTTGGTGCTGTCCTGCAACAATGGTCGTCTTTGCAAAACATGAACAAGGGCCGGTCTTCCTCTCTGTGCAGTGCCAATAGACGACATCACCACGCTGCTTGTTTTTTGCCAAAAGATATCCGTCTATGTTTAAGAGCATTCCTCTTGTAGAAGGAACCAAACGACATGAAGGTTCATCAGCCATAGTTGAAATACGAATGAGTACTTGATCAGAAGGCTGGATGAATGTCGATTATGTAGACCTGAGCTAAGAGTAACTCTTTATAGCATTTTGAAGAGGGAGGAGAGTTAAAATATATTCAAATGTAACCAATGACCAAAACTTTAAATTTAAATAAGTGGGAGGGTTAAAATTAACAAATATTTTTTAAGGGTAAAACGTTGGGATATTGATTGGATTTAAATAAAAAACTTTTATTAGGATACATACCTATACTAGTATAAAATATAAAAAATGTATACTTAGAGAGGTTTGTCAATAATATATGGAGAGTGCCGTCATACGATTGTTCATGGTCTGGAATGAGACTTGTAGCGACACGCAATAGAAATAACTTTGTGGGTGCCAGAGTCTCATTAGAGGCACATAAAGGGGTACAGGGGGAGGTATGAGAAGAATGGGAGTGTACGTCCAGAAATAGAGGGGTGCGCAGGGATGGGGGGGGGGGGGGGGAGTGTACCATGCAGGGAATGATTGGCGGCAGTGGGTAAAGGCTTGTGGGAGATTGGCGGGCAGCCTTGGACTTGTAGTTCCAGGCATAAGAGGCTTGTGGGAGCTTGGCGGTCAGCCTTGGACTTGTAGTTCCAGGCATAAGAGGCTTGTGGGAGCTTGGCGGTCAGCCTTGGACTTGTAGTTCCAGGCATAAGAGGCTTGTGGGAGCTTGGCGGTCAGCCTTGGACTTGTAGTTCCAGGCATAAGAGGAGAGTCGGGCGGCTGAAGCTATCAACGGGGGTAGCGTCTAATGCAAGACGCCTGATGGGGTGCAGGGGGGTGGGGTGTGAAGAGAACACATAGGAGTGTACGTCCAGAAATAGAGGGGTGCGCAGGGATGGGGGGGGGGGGGAGTGTACCATGCAGGGAATGATTGGCGGCAGTGGGTAAAGGCTTGTGGGAGATTGGCGGGCAGCCTTGGACTTGTAGTTCAATGCTTTAGAGGAGGGTATTTGATTTGGAAATTAGCGGAGGAAGCTTTTCATTTTGGATGGATTGGGGGGGTGTAAATTTGGGAAGGGTGATGACTTCAATGAGGGTGCATAGAATAGTCTGGGGGGGGGGGGGGGGGTTTATTATTTGGAGTTTGAAAACAACACGCACCCAACATGTTCTTGGGTGCGTGATCATTCAAAGGTTTTGACAGGAGAGACATGGGGTCTGGAGGAGACAATAAGATAAGTGGTGAACTTTATGTGACTCGGATTAGTATGGTGTTTGTATGTAAGAGACTTGGAGTCTACAGATAGGGGTGTACGGGAGACATAAACATGATTTAATTTGTTTAGTATGGGTGCGCAGGGAGGGGGGGGGGGATAGTGTACCATGCAGGGAATGATTGACGGCAGTGGGTAAAGGCTTGTGGGAGATTGTCGGGCAGCCTTGTACTTGTAGTTCCACGCATAAGAGGAAAGTCGGGCGGCTGAATCTATTAGCGGGGGTAGCGTCTAATGCAAGACGCCTGATGGGGTGCGCAGGGATGGGGGGGGCTAGTGTACCATGCAGGGAATAATTGACGGCAGTGGGTAAAGGCTTGTGGGAGCTTGGCGGGCAGCCTTGTACTTGTAGTTCCACGCATAAGAGGAAAGTCGGGCGGCTGAATCTATTAGCGGGGGTAGCGTCTAATGCAAGACGCCTGATGGGGTGCGCAGGGATGGGGGGGGCTAGTGTACCATGCAGGGAATAATTGACGGCAGTGGGTAAAGGCTTGTGGGAGCTTGGCGGTCAGCCTTGGACTCGTAGTTCCAGGCATAAGAGGCTTGTGGGAGCTTGGCGGTCAGCCTTGGACTTGTAGTTCCAGGCATAAGAGGCTTGTGGGAGCTTGGCGGTCAGCCTTGGACTTGTAGTTCCAGGCATAAGAGGAGAGTCGGGCGGCTGAAGCTATCAACGGGGGTAGCGTCTAATGCAAGACGCCTGATGGGGTGCAGGGGGGTGGGGTGTGAAGAGAACACATAGGAGTGTACGTCCAGAAATAGAGGGGTGCGCAGGGATGGGGGGGGGGTAGTGTACCATGCAGGGAATGATTGACGGCAGTGGGTAAAGGCTTGTGGGAGATTGTCGGGCAGCCTTGTACTTGTAGTTCCACGCATAAGAGGAAAGTCGGGCGGCTGAATCTATTAGCGGGGGTAGCGTCTAATGCAAGACGCCTGATGGGGTGCGCAGGGATGGGGGGGGGCTAGTGTACCATGCAGGGAATAATTGACGGCAGTGGGTAAAGGCTTGTGGGAGCTTGGCGGGCAGCCTTGTACTTGTAGTTCCACGCATAAGAGGAAAGTCGGGCGGCTGAATCTATTAGCGGGGGTAGCGTCTAATGCAAGACGCCTGATGGGGTGCGCAGGGATGGGGGGGCTAGTGTACCATGCAGGGAATAATTGACGGCAGTGGGTAAAGGCTTGTGGGAGCTTGGCGGTCAGCCTTGGACTTGTAGTTCCAGGCATAAGAGGCTTGTGGGAGCTTGGCGGTCAGCCTTGGACTTGTAGTTCCAGGCATAAGAGGCTTGTGGGAGCTTGGCGGTCAGCCTTGGACTTGTAGTTCCAGGCATAAGAGGAGAGTCGGGCGGCTGAAGCTATCAACGGGGGTAGCGTCTAATGCAAGACGCCTGATGGGGTGCAGGGGGGTGGGGTGTGAAGAGAACACATAGGAGTGTACGTCCAGAAATAGAGGGGTGCGCAGGGATGGGGGGGGGGGGTAGTGTACCATGCAGGGAATGATTGACGGCAGTGGGTAAAGGCTTGTGGGAGATTGTCGGGCAGCCTTGTACTTGTAGTTCCACGCATAAGAGGAAAGTCGGGCGGCTGAATCTATTAGCGGGGGTAGCGTCTAATGCAAGACGCCTGATGGGGTGCGCAGGGATGGGGGGGGCTAGTGTACCATGCAGGGAATAATTGACGGCAGTGGGTAAAGGCTTGTGGGAGCTTGGCGGTCAGCCTTGGACTTGTAGTTCCAGGCATAAGAGGCTTGTGGGAGCTTGGCGGTCAGCCTTGGACTTGTAGTTCCAGGCATAAGAGGCTTGTGGGAGCTTGGCGGTCAGCCTTGGACTTGTAGTTCCAGGCATAAGAGGCTTGTGGGAGCTTGGCGGTCAGCCTTGGACTTGTAGTTCCAGGCATAAGAGGAGAGTCGGGCGGCTGAAGCTATCAACGGGGGTAGCGTCTAATGCAAGACGCCTGATGGGGTGCAGGGGGGTGGGGTGTGAAGAGAACACATAGGAGTGTACGTCCAGAAATAGAGGGGTGCGCAGGGATGGGGGGGGGGGGGGGGAGTGTACCATGCAGGGAATGATTGGCGGCAGTGGGTAAAGGCTTGTGGGAGATTGGCGGGCAGCCTTGGACTTGTAGTTCAATGCTTTAGAGGAGGGTATTTGATTTGGAAATTAGCGGAGGAAGCTTTTCATTTTGGATGGATTGGGGGGGTGTAAATTTGGGAAGGGTGATGACTTCAATGAGGGTGCATAGAATAGTCTGGGGGGGGGGGGGGTTATTATTTGGAGTTTAAAAACAACACGCACCCAACATGTTCTTGGGTGCGTGATCATTCAAAGGTTTTGACAGGAGAGACATGGGGTCTGGAGGAGACAATAAGATAAGTGGTGAACTTTATGTGACTCGGATTAGTATGGTGTTTGTATGTAAGAGACTTGGAGTCTACAGATAGGGGTGTACGGGAGACATAAACATGATTTAATTTGTTTAGTATGGGTGCGCAGGGAGGGGGGGGGGATAGTGTACCATGCAGGGAATGATTGACGGCAGTGGGTAAAGGCTTGTGGGAGATTGTCGGGCAGCCTTGTACTTGTAGTTCCACGCATAAGAGGAAAGTCGGGCGGCTGAATCTATTAGCGGGGGTAGCGTCTAATGCAAGACGCCTGATGGGGTGCGCAGGGATGGGGGGGGGCTAGTGTACCATGCAGGGAATAATTGACGGCAGTGGGTAAAGGCTTGTGGGAGCTTGGCGGGCAGCCTTGTACTTGTAGTTCCACGCATAAGAGGAAAGTCGGGCGGCTGAATCTATTAGCGGGGGTAGCGTCTAATGCAAGACGCCTGATGGGGTGCGCAGGGATGGGGGGGGCTAGTGTACCATGCAGGGAATAATTGACGGCAGTGGGTAAAGGCTTGTGGGAGCTTGGCGGTCAGCCTTGGACTTGTAGTTCCAGGCATAAGAGGCTTGTGGGAGCTTGGCGGTCAGCCTTGGACTTGTAGTTCCAGGCATAAGAGGCTTGTGGGAGCTTGGCGGTCAGCCTTGGACTTGTAGTTCCAGGCATAAGAGGCTTGTGGGAGCTTGGCGGTCAGCCTTGGACTTGTAGTTCCAGGCATAAGAGGAGAGTCGGGCGGCTGAAGCTATCAACGGGGGTAGCGTCTAATGCAAGACGCCTGATGGGGTGCAGGGGGGTGGGGTGTGAAGAGAACACATAGGAGTGTACGTCCAGAAATAGAGGGGTGCGCAGGGATGGGGGGGGGGGGGTAGTGTACCATGCAGGGAATGATTGACGGCAGTGGGTAAAGGCTTGTGGGAGATTGTCGGGCAGCCTTGTACTTGTAGTTCCACGCATAAGAGGAAAGTCGGGCGGCTGAATCTATTAGCGGGGGTAGCGTCTAATGCAAGACGCCTGATGGGGTGCGCAGGGATGGGGGGGGCTAGTGTACCATGCAGGGAATAATTGACGGCAGTGGGTAAAGGCTTGTGGGAGCTTGGCGGTCAGCCTTGTACTTGTAGTTCCACGCATAAGAGGAAAGTGTAGAAATATTGGTAGGTCTATTATTGTTATGTCTATTAATGTTGTGTCGATCTGTTTGTTGTCTGTTTTAATGTTGTCGACCTTTATGTTTGTCTATCTTACGGTGTGTCTGATCCATGTGATGTCTATTAATGTTGTGTCGATCTGTTTGTTGTCTGTTTTAATGTTGTCGACCTTTATGTTTGTCTATCTTACGGTGTGTCTGATCCATGTGATGTCTATTAATGTTGTGTCGATCTGTTTGTTGTCTGTTTTAATGTTGTCGACCTTTATGTTTGTCTATCTTACGGTGTGTCTGATCCATGTGATGTCTATTAATGTTGTGTCGATCTGTTTGTTGTCTGTTTTAATGTTGTCGACCTTTATGTTTGTCTATCTTACGGTGTGTCTGTTCCATGTGATGTCTATTAATGTTGTGTCGATCTGTTTGTTGTCGATCTATTTGTTGTCTATGTTTCTTGTTGTCTAGGTTTGTGTTTGTCGATGAGTGTATTATCGAACTATTGGTTTGTATATATGTTTCGTGTCGATCAGTTTGAATGTCTATATGTTTGTTGTCGATGATTGTGATGTCTGTGATATTTCCGTTCTATGTTTTCTTTTGTCTGTGAACATGTTGTCGATGTTGTCATGTGTCTATGTTGTGTTTGTCGGTGTTGTTTTGTTGTCGGACATGCTGTTGTCGACCTATTGTTGTTGTCGATGTAATGTTTGTCGACCTTTTAGTGTTGTCGATCAAGTTAAGTTCGATTTTAGGTTGTCGATCTCTTGGTTGTCGGTCTTTGCAGGTTCGATAAGCCGTCCGGATACCAAACTTCTTATGTCCATAACTATTCGCACGAGCGATTAATACGCTCCAAACCAACACCGGAATATTGCTATTTAAATACTCTTCCGATGGGTACCAAACACTACTGCATGACTCCTTTTAGACCCTTCCTACGATACAAAGAGGGATTCCTCAGCTCAGGGATATTCTATGTTAACCAAACTTTCAGAATCTATCAAAGGGATCATGATCTACAAACTACATTAATTGTGAAAATATGTAACGAATGAGTCGCACGCTACGACTACATAAACTCTACCGTAAATACGCATACCGTGCGCCCGCGGGTGCACGCTATTGCGGGTATGCACCTTCACGGGAGAGCGTACGCATGCGCAGCGCAGACCAGTGTGCGGTGCAAATATGGCAACGTGCATGGGGATATTTTTCTGACTTTGACAAATGGATAGCATGCGCGCCACACATCCACTAAGGACAGCTGCGAGCAAATATAGGGGATACCAATACGCGGTAACGAGGGGGGAGTGCGGGGGGGGAGGGGATTTATCCATGGTTGAAGAAGAATATATATTAAAATCTCCACCCAGTATTATGGGGATTTCAGAGTAACTTAGTAGCTTAGTGACCATGTTCGTATAGAATTGCCTAGAGTACTGATTAGGGGCATAAATATTACAAAGTAGGAACCTGGATGCATACAATGTGACATCTGCCAATACATACCTACCCTGAGTGTCATCTATAATAGCTTGGACAGAGATAGGGACCGTGTGTCGTGCTATTATAATCACTCCTCTAGCCTTAGAGAGAAGGAGAAAGAGGCCACCACAGACCAACCCATAGTGTTCAGTTTTACCACCTCATTTGGCATAAGGTGAGATTCCTGAATGAAAACAACATCCATCCCCACCTTCCGAAGATAGAGCAAAATCTTTCTGCGTTTAGCTGGGGAGTTGATCCCTCCCACATTCCACGTGCCTACACTTAGACTAGCCATGCATCAAATGACCTGGGAGAACCTGAAAACATGCACAGTAACCATAATATCTACAGCCGTCGAGAAACAAGTACCAAACATACCGGGGTGGACACATAAGGAAAAGAAGGGGAGGGGGAGAAGAAAAGAAGAACAAAAACATAGAAAACACACAGAATATAACATTAAAATTGTGAAAGAAAGTCCTGCTAAGGACAATTATAACTTCAGAAAACAAGAACAACCGGTTCGAGCAAGCACAGAGGCCGTCATAGACCACCACTGAGCCAGCCAGAATTTGATAACCTGAGAAAAAAAGTGAGGGAGGGGGCGCCCTTACCCACCCTCGGCAACATATTATATGAAAATATATCTAAGAAAATTAACCAGAAAATATCAGAGCACACAGAGCATGTTACAGAAAAAGAAAAATGCAGCCTGTCACATAAATAAAAGGATGGAAATATCTCCTCTAAACATATGTAAGCATTCTAGAAAGATTGCATTTCCAGGAGAAAACAGCAGATGTATAAGAAAAATCTAAAACATAAAACAAAGTAAAATGGTTTGGCCCGTTGTATAAGACCAAATGCTCTTTTGTGGGGAAAAACACCTGCAGCAGCTTCTACAGCAATAATGAAATTATATTAGATTGGCGGGCATCGCCAGAAACAGATAAGTCCAGGAGCAATACTCAGCCATCCCTCTCCAGGGTGTCGTCCACCTGAGAGGAGTCGTCATCTGCCTGGGAGGCCTCGGAAACATAAGCCTCTGCATCTGCAAGATTTGTAAAGTCTCAAAAGGAATTTCCATCAAACAGACGTAGTCTTGCGGGGAAGAGCAGAGCAAATTTTTTATTCGCCTTCACCAAACGAGAGCAAAGGGGGGTAAATTCTCGACGGGCCCGGGAAACCTCCGCGGAGTAGTCCTGGAAAATGGCCAAACGAGCTCCCTCCCATTGTAAATTTCTATGCTTCCTGGATGCCGACCATATTGCCTCCTTATGGAGAAAGTTCAGACATTTAAATATGACCACACGTGGTCTGCTATTAGGTGCAGAACGTGGGGGACCCAGTCTGTGGGCTCTCTCAATAACTAAGCCGGTGCAATTTTCGCAATTCCGTTCTGTCTTGCGTAGTCCTCTACTGGCATATGCGATGACCCTCTCGCGCCCATTCTGCACCTGGGACAATACGGCTCCTAATCCATGATGACTGGCGTCTGTGTAGACTTGGAATGGCTGCTCGTAGTCAGGGTAAGCCAGTAGCGGGGCTTCCGTCAAGGAAGTCTTCAACTGGTGGAAGGCCTGCTGTTGTTCTTCGCCCCACTGCACCGGTGACGATCCCCTCCTTTCGCGGCCAGACTGACCTCTCAGCAGTTCATGCAGCGGAGCTGCCACCTTGGCAAAGTGTTCCACGAAACTCCTGTAGTAGCCCACGAACCCGAGGTAGCTTCGGACGTCTTTCACGGTCTTTGGCACCGGCCAGTCCCGAACCACTCGGACCTTCTCGGGGTCGGGCATCACGCCTTCCGCGCTGACGACATGGCCTAAGTACTGGACCTTGGGTTTGAGCAGGTGGCATTTTGTGGGTTTAAGTTTCAGACCACATTTTGTCAGTTGTTGGAACACTTCTTCCAGATGCTGCAAGTGGTCTTCGTAACTCTTCGAGAAGATTATTACGTCATCGAGGTACAGCAAGGCCATCTCAAAGTTGTGTTGTCCAAGACAGTGTTCCATGACGCGCTGGAATGTGGCGGGCGCGTTACAAAGCCCAAAAGGCATCCTTTCGAATTCAAACAGACCCATTGGCGTTGTGAAGGCTGTCTTTTCTATGTCTTCCGGGGCCATCTGAATCTGCCAGTATCCACTGGTGAGGTCGAGGGTCGAAAAGTATGCAGCAGTCTTCAGGGCTGTCAGGGACTCTTCAATCCCGGGGAGCGGGTAGGCGTCCTTATGGGTAGCCGCATTGAGCTTGCGGTAATCAACGCAGAAGCGTAGGCTGCCGTCCTTCTTCTTAACGATCACTAGCGGAGCTGCCCATGGGCTGTGACTTTCTTTGATAACTCCTGCGTCTTTCATTTCTGCTATCATTTTCCTCACGGGCTGGTACAGGGCTGGGGGAAGGGGTCGGTGTCTTTCCTTAATAGGAGGGGTCGTCCCTGTGGGGATGTGGTGATGCACTTTGTCGGCTCTGCCGAAGTCAGAAGGGTGTTGGCTAAAGGCTGCTGCATTCCGCCGCACTACGCGTAGCACTCCTGCTTTCTGTCCATCGGGGGTATCTGCGTTGCCGATCTGAATATCAGCCCACCACGGGGGCTCTTGACCAGTCGTTGACGGCCCCTCGGTCGCCGTCTCTTGGGCCGCTGTGATTACCTCTTGACCTACGACGTCTTGGAAGTCGATTGAGCTTATTTTTGCCACCAGGCAGCGCTTGTGTAGTCTGATAGCATAGGGGTGCGGGTTCAATATGCGTACTGGCACTCTTCCGTGTTTCACCTTTGCTAGTGTTCTCGCCACAGCGAAGGGTTGTTGGCCCTCCGAGTCACAGGGTTCCACCAAGGCTTCATAGTCTCTTCCTCCTGGACCGATTCTTGCTTTACACCAAACTACATGTTCGGAGTTCGGCCTCAAGAGAGTAGCCCGGTGATCAGCGATTCTGGCCTTCCCCACCTCCCCTCGATGGTTGGCAAATTTCTTCTCTTTCTCCAGCAGGTGCACCGTCTGCTGCAAGGCTCTCCGCTCCACTGGGGCGGCTATCTGCATCTCTTGCCGAAGGGCTTCTACTAGCTCATCAGGGCAGTTTTTCAAGACGTTCATCCCCAGGATGACGGGAGGTAGATGGGTGTTAGGAGCCGTGGTAATAAGATACCCTTGCCGGGGTAACGTCGCGTTTCCAATTTTCGTGTCCGCTTCCCAGTAACCCTGATACGTTATGGGTTGCCCATTGCTGGCCAGCAGATGGAGCCATGTGGTTGGCGGGGACACAATGGCGGCTTCGTCCCAGTACTGAAGGAACTCGGTGATCCGGATGGTGGAGACTTGCGACCCAGTATCTAACAGAGCTGGAATTTCAATTCCATCGATACAGATCTTCAGGTGCGGGCACTCCCCGACGTATCTGGACCATTCTTGGGGCAGCGGCCCACTTATTGGTTCCTCTCCCGAAGGTCGGTCCGCTGCCTGTCTTCGTTTAAATCAGCCGCAGGACAGTTTCTTTCGATATGGCCACTTTGTCGACACCTTCTGCATATTGGGCTCCCCTGCGAGTCGAACTGGTCGGTGGGTCTTCGGCCATATTCTTTTACCACATCCCAGCGGGGACGACTTCGCCCACTTCGTTCTTGACGCCATTCTTGGCGCCTATTCCTCCCTTGGTCCCTGTCGAACTCGTCCATCCTTCGGTTCATTCGGGAAAGAGTCGCCGTCATCTCCGCCAGCTTTTGGTTGAGCGTTTCCATAGAATCCGGACTTGGCGAGGCTTGTGCTTGTTGGAGGACCGTTCCTCCTTGGGTTGGTCCGTCCAATTTCCTGAGCGGTGTGGTTTCCCTATAGTTATCTTCTTCACTCCACTCCAAAGACGTGTCTTTCTCTACATTATTACTCTGCTTCTTCCCCAGGATCTGCAGCATCGTTTCTTTGAATTCGGAGAAGGAGCTTTCTGGTTGTCGTCGTCTCTCCATGCGCATTTGGGAACGAATCGTCTCTCCTCTTGCCCCTTCCACAAACAGGTCTGTTAATGTTTTGTCTATCCCTTCAACCTCTCGTTCATCTAGAGCCCGTATAGTCTTTGCAGCTTCTTGTAGGGCCAGCGCAAAATCGCGCAATGATTCATCGGGTCTTTGCTTCCTCGCATAAAGGCGGCTCTTTAATTCCGCTATGGTCTGGCAGTCAAATATGGTGACTAGCTTCTTGAAGATGCATTCGACAGTCTTCTTTTCGCTGTCTTCCCATGCCTTCACTTCCCGGAGCGCCGAGTCCGTCAATTGACCCATCACGATCTCTATTTTCTGTTCCTCCGTTAGCGAGTACAGGCGGAACATGGAGTACATCTTATCTTTGAATTCTTTAAACGTACTTGAACCCGGCACTTGTTTTCCTGCAAATGTTGGTAACCATGGCGCTCCGAAATAGTATGGCATAGTCAACGGTGATGCCGCCATAGTGGTCGTGTTTCCCTGTGCGGGTGGCGGTGGTAGCATGGGAGCAACAGGAACCTGTGGATCCGTCATCTTGTTCGTATCCTGTTCGTGACGCCAAGTTGTGATATGTAGTGTAGCGTACCTGAGGTCTCACGCTTGTCCGGGGCGGCCTTCTTGGTGGTTCTGTTCTTTCTTGTCACGGGGTCAGCCGGGGGCCGGGTAGAACAGCTGCTCTGGACCTGGGCAGAAGGACGGAGATGCCCCCAATACGAACAACACCCCCCCTTAGGCGTATAAGAATAACTATGGTGAGGCACGGTGACAAGGATTTATTATAACGAGACTAATCCCCGCGTAGGGAGCCACTGGGCCTGCAAGTAGTAAACCTAACACAGTTCAATTAAGATTCTCAATATTTGTCACCTATCATTCACAAAAGTAACATGAACATAGCATAGTAACTACACAAATGCATTCTTAGCACTCTAACATGCAAAAGTGGCTTTTAGGAAAATGAATTGCATAAATACTCAGACAGTACGTTGAAAACGCCACTAGGTGGCACTATGCACTCAATAGAGGGGATAATGACACAATAACTATATAATCCGGAGAAGTTCAAATGTGCGTTTGCACGGGAATGTCACTGTCATTACGTTTATTCCCCAAATGGGTAAAAGGGTTGGCAAGTCCTGCACAAAGTACTCGGGGTTGTCAGCCTTGAAACGGAGAGTCCTGAGCTTACGGATAGTTACCTCCGCCGGGGACAAATCAAACAGTGTCAGTCGCCTTGCTGGGTACACCCCCTTAAGTACTGCATGGGAAGGGGAGTCCGGTTAATGATAGTTCTCACTTAGGGCCGGCCCGTGTCCTGAGGTGTAGTCGCGAGGACTGGGGACAGGTGGGGCTTTGGCCCAAATGAGGCCGCGCGGTCAGGCTTGCTGTGGCTCAGGGGACTCTTTCCTTAATGGTCCCACAGTAGGTGTATTAAGGGGGAACTATAATAGGAGGGGTAACCGGTGCGACCAGCCAAGGTCGAGGTGAATGGGGCTGACAGTCTCTGGACCCCTCTATGGTGTCTCTCACTTTTAGGGTCAATGGGGAAGGCTGAGCAGTGTGTCAGTACCTGTTTCTTCCTTTACAGCCGCACTTAATCTCCTCGCGTGATGTCTGGTGCTTCCCTGTAAGGGTCCGCTCTGCTGCTAGCGGCTCCCGCTCTTTCCTTTCCCCTGCCCGCGGCTCTCTGCTCCGACGCGCTCTCCTCGCGTCACTCTCCGTCCATCCGTTCCCTTCGTGCTGCTGCTGGGCGCTCTCCGTCCCCTCCGTCTCTTCTCCTCACCGCTGCTGGGCGCGCACCGTCTCGCCTCCTCACCGCTGCTGGGCGCGCACCGTCTCGCCTCCTCACCGCTGCTGGGCGCGCACCGTCTCCCCTTTGGCGCCAGTCCCGCCTCTCCTTTTTCCCGCTCTCCGGGCTGTCCAACCCCTTGAGCCTCCAGGCTCCTCTCTCCTGGGTCCTAGTGTCCTCCAGGTACGTGGGACCACGTTGGTTGCCTAGCGACCGGATAGTGGCTGCAGTGATAATTACGAGGGGCCGGGGCAGATACGAGGTATCACACATTCATATTGGATATGCAGTAAATCAAGGAGGGACGTTTGCAAAAACAGAGTCAAATCAGGACCTTTCAGTGATTCAGGGAGCCCCAGTACCCGAAGATTCGATCTCCTCGATCTATTTTCAAGATCGTCAACCTTGTTCAGCAGCTGGAAGTGAGATTTCTGGAGATCATCATATCTGTGCTTAAGATCCCCAACATCCTGAAAAGTCTCCCCCAGCCTTTGTTCATTTGTATGAACAGTCTTGGTGAGCTGCTTGATTTGGAATTTTAGATCTTTTACTGCCTGCTGCATTTTAACAGCATGTGCATCCATGATAGGCTCCATGGCATCCCTAACAGCTCTTACTACATCAGCATAAGTCACTGGAGAGACAGGGGTACAGTCAGGCTCACCTGAGGGAGAAGTGTGTTTTGCAGAAGCCTGTCTGGTACTGCCAGCAGCCTGCAGGCTCGTTTGTGAGTTAGATGCGGCGGCCATCTTGGATTCTCCCGGCCGTTTTTCAGACCTCGATCTTTGGACTTTAGGGGGCATAGGGGAGGACAGAAATCTCTCCATCCAGTTCTCTACACCTTCCCACTGGTATTGAGCGACCGGCGCAGAGAAAAGCCGCGAATTGGAGGCGCTGTGTGCTCCGGTTGCCGAGGGAGCAGGAGAGCTGCAGCAATCAGCTTCTCCTCACATGGGCGCCGGAACCGGAAGTCAGAGCAGTGATTATTACAGTCGGAGTCACACACCTGGGAGGAGCCCTGTCAGAGCAGTGATTATTACAGTCGGAGTCACACACCTGGGAGGAGCCATGTCAGGGCAGTGAATATTACAGTCGGAGTCACACACCTAGGAGGAGCCATGTCAGGGCAGTAATTATTACAGTCGGAGTCACACACCTGGGAGGAGCCATGCCAGGGCAGTGATTATTACAGTTGGAGTCACACACCTGGGAGGAGCCATGTCAGGGCAGTGATTATTACAGTCGGTCACACACCTGGGAGGAGCCATGTCAGGGCAGTGATTATTACAGTCGGTCACACACCTGGGAGGAGCCATGTCAGGGCAGTGATTGTTATTACAGTCGGAGTCACACATCTGGGAGGAGCCATGTCAGGGCAGTGATTATTACAGTCGGAGTAACACACCTGGGAGGAGCCATGTCAGGGCAGTGATTATTACAGTAAGAGTCACACACCTGGGAGGAGCCATGTCAGGGCAGTGATTATTACAGTCGGAGTCACACACCTGGGAGGAGCCATGTCAGGGCAGTGATTATTACAGTCGGAGTCACACACCTGGGAGGAGCCATGTCAGGGCAGTGATTATTACAGTCGGTCACACCTGGGAGGAGCCATGTCAGAGCAGTGATTATTACAGTCGGTCACACACCTGGGAGGAGCCATGTCAGTGCAGTGATTGTTATTACAGTCGGAGTCACACACCTGGGAGGAGCCATGTCACGGCAGTGATTATTACAATCAGAGTCACACACCTGGGAGGAGCCATGTCGGGGCAGTGATTTTTACAGTTGGAATCACCAACCTGGGAGGAGCCATGTCAGTGCAGTGATTATTACAGTCGGTCACACACCTGGGAGGAGCCATGTCTGTGCAGTGATTATTACAGTCAGTCACACACCTGGGAGAAGCTATGTCAGTGCAGTGATTAATACAGTCGGAGTCACACACCTGGGAGGAGCCATGTCAGGGCAGTGACTGTTATTACAGTCGGAGTCACACACCTGGGAGGAGCCATGTCAGTGCAGTGATTATTACAGTCGGAGTCACACACCTGGGAGGAGCCATGTCAGGGCAGTGATTGTTATAACAGTCGGAGTCACACACCTGGGAGGAGCCATTTCAGGGCAGTGATTATTACAGTCTGAGTCACACGCCTGGGAGGAGCCATGTCAGTGCAGTGATTATTACAGTCGGAGTCACACACCTGGGAGGAGCCATGTCAGGGCAGTGATTATTACAGTCGGTCACACACCTGGGAGGAGCCATGTCAGGGCAGTGATTATTACAGTCGGAGTCACACACCTGGGAGGAGCCATGTCAGGGCAGTGCTTATTACAGTCGGTCACACACCTGGGAGGAGCCATGTCAGAGCAGTGATTATTACAGTCGGTCACACACCTGGGAGGAGCCATGTCAGTGCAGTGATTATTACAGTCGGTCACACACCTGGGAGGAGCCATGTCAGTGCAGTGATTATTACAGTCAGTCACACACCTGGGAGGAGCCATGTCAGTGCAGTGATTATTACAGTTGGAGTCACACACCTGGGAGGAGCCATGTCAGGGCAGTGATTGTTATTACAGTCGGAGTCACACACCTGGGAGGAGCCATGTCAGTGCAGTGATTATTACAGTCCGGGTCACACACCTGGGAGGAGCCATGTCAGGGCAGTGATTGTTATTACAGTCGGAGTCACACACCTGGGAGGAGCCATTTCAGGGCAGTGATTATTTCAGTCGGAGTCACACACCTGGGAGGAGCCATGTCAGGGCAGTGATTATTACAGTCGGAGTCACACACCTGGTTGGAGCCATGTCAGGGCAGTGATTATTACAGTCGGTCACACACCTGGGATTAGCCATGTCAGAGCAGTGATTATTACAGTCGGAGTCACACACCTGGGAGGAGCCATGTCAGTGCAGTGATTATTACAGTTAGTCACACACCTGGGAGGAGCCGTGTCAGTGCAGTGATTATTACAGTCAGAGTCACACACCTGGGAGGAGCTAAGTCAGTGCAGTGATTATTACAGTCAGAGTCACACACCTGGGAATGTAAGTGCAGTGATTATTACAGTCAGAGTCACACACCTGGGAGGAGCTATATCAGTGCAGTGATTATTACAGTCAGAGTCACACACCTGGGAGGAGCCATGTCAGTGCAGTAATTGTTATTACAGTCAGAGTCACACACCTGGGAGGAGCCATGTCAGTGCAGTGATTATTACTTTTAGAATCACACACCTGGGAGGAGCCCTGTCAGGGCAGTGATTATTACAGTCAGAGTCACACATCTGGGAGGAGCCATGTCAGAGCAGTGATTATTACAGTCAGAGTCACACACCTGGGAGGAGCCCTGTCAGGGCAGTGATTATTACAGTCAGAGTCACACATCTGGGAGGAGCCACGTCAGTTCAGTGATTATTACATTCAGGGCGTGATTCAATTCTTTTCACCCCTTTCCACACCCGATCTATTTCTGCCCTCAGGGTCGTGGTATCATTATTTCAGCTTGCTACTCCCGGAGTAGGGAGGCACCCAACCCTTTACACAGCTAAACCTGATCACTATGGACGCAATACGCGCGATAACGGAGATCATTTTAGAAAGGAAATTGGGCGTGATATATCATTTGAATCCCACCCTTAGAGTCACACACCTGGGAGTAGCCATGTCAGTGCAGTGATAGTTATTACAGTCAGAGTCACACACCTGGGAGGAGCCATGTCAGTGCAGTGATAGTTATTACAGTCAGAGTCACACACCTGGGAGGAGCCATGTCAGTGCAGTGATAGTTATTACAGTCAGAGTCACACACCTGGGAGGAGCCATGTCAGTGCAGTGATTGGTAGTAAAGTCAGAGTCACACACCTGGGATGAGCCATGTCAGTGCAGTAATTGTGATTACAGTCAGAGTCACACACCTGGGAGGAGCCATGTCAGGGCAGTCATTATTACTTTTAGAGTCACACACCTGGGAGGAGCCATGTCAGGGCAGTGATTATTACTTTTAGAGTCCACATCTGGGAGGAGCCATGTCAGAGCAGTGATTGTTATTACAGTCGGAGTCACACACCTGGGAGGAGCCATTTCAGGGCCGTGATTGTTATTACAGTTGGAGTCACACACCTGGGAGGAGCCATGTAAGTGCAGTGATTGTTATTACAGTTGGAGTCACACCTGGGAGGAGCCATTTCAGGGCAGTGATTATTACAGTCGGAGTCACACACCTGGGAGGAGCCATGTCAGGGCAGTGATTATTACAGTCGGTCACACACCTGGGAGGAGCCATGTCAGGGCAGTGATTATTACAGTCGGTCACACACCTGGGAGGAGCCATGTCAGGGCAGTGATTATTACAGTCGGTCACACACCTGGGAGGAGCCATGTCAGGGCAGTGATTATTACAGTCAGAGTCACACACCTGGGAGGAGCCATGTCAGTGCAGTGATTATTACAGTTAGAGTCACACACCTGGGAGGAGCCATATCAGGGCAGTGATTATTACAGTCGGAGTCACACACCTGGGAGGAGCCATGTCAGGGCAGTGATTATTACAGTCAGAGTCACACACCTAGGAAGAGCCATGTCAGGGCAGTGATTATTACAGTCGGAGTCACACACCTGGGAGGAGCCAAGCCAGGGCAGTGATTATTACAGTTGGAGTCACACACCTGGGAGGAGCCATGTCAGGGCAGTGATTATTACAGTCGGTCACACACCTGGGAGGAGCCATGTCAGGGCAGTGATTATTACAGTCGGTCACACACCTGGGAGGAGCCATGTCAGGGCAGTGATTGTTATTACAGTCGGAGTCACACACCTGGGAGGAGCCATGTCAGGGCAGTGATTATTACAGTCGGAGTAACACACCTGGGAGGAGCCATGTCATGGCAGTGATTGTTATTACAGTCGGAGTCACACACCTGGGAGGAGCCATTTCAGGGCCGTGATTGTTATTACAGTCAGAGTCACACACCTGGGAGGAGCCATGTCAGTGCAGTGATTGTTATTACAGTCGGAGTCACACCTGGGAGGAGCCATTTCAGGGCAGTGATTATTACAGTCGGAGTCACACACCTGGGAGGAGCCATGTCAGGGCAGTGATTATTACAGTCGGTCACACACCTGGGAGGAGCCATGTCAGGGCAGTGATTATTACAGTCGGTCACACACCTGGGAGGAGCCATGTCAGGGCAGTGATTATTACAGTCGGTCACACACCTGGGAGGAGCCATGTCAGGGCAGTGATTGTTATTACAGTCGGAGTCACACACCTGGGAGGAGCCATGTCAGGGCAGTGATTATTACAGTCGGAGTAACACACCTGGGAGGAGCCATGTCAGAGCAGTGATTGTTATTACAGTCGGAGTCACACACCTGGGAGGAGCCATTTCAGGGCCGTGATTGTTATTACAGTCGGAGTCACACACCTGGGAGGAGCCATGTCAGTGCAGTGATTATTATTACAGTCGGATTCACACCTGGGAGGAGCCATTTCAGGGCAGTGATTATTACAGTCGGAGTCACACACCTGGTAGGAGCCATGTCAGGGCAGTGATTATTACAGTCGGTCACACACCTGGGAGGAGCCATGTCAGGGCAGTGATTATTACAGTCGGTCACACACCTGGGAGGAGCCATGTCAGGGCAGTGATTATTACAGTCGGTCACACACCTGGGAGGAGCCATGTCAGGGCAGTGATTATTACAGTCAGAGTCACACACCTGGGAGGAGCCATGTCAATGCAGTGATTATTACAGTCGGAGTCACATACCTGGGAGGAGCCATGTCAGGGCAGTGATTATTACAGTCGGTCACACACCTGGGAGGAGCCATGTCAGGGCAGTGATTATTACAGTCGGAGTCACACACCTGGGAGGAGCCATGTCAGTGCAGTGATTATTACAGTTAGAGTCACACACCTGGGAGGAGCCATGTCAGGGCAGTGATTATTACAGTCGGAGTCACACACCTGGGAGGAGCCAAGCCAGGGCAGTGATTATTACAGTTGGAGTCACACACCTGGGAGGAGCCATGTCAGGGCAGTGATTATTACAGTCGGTCACACACCTGGGAGGAGCCATGTCAGGGCAGTGATTGTTATTACAGTCGGAGTTACACACCTGGGAGGAGCCATGTCAGGGCAGTGATTATTACAGTCGGAGTAACACACCTGGGAGGAGCCATGTCAGGGCAGTGATTATTACAGTCGGTCACACACCTGGGAGGAGCCATGTCAGGGCAGTGATTATTACAGTCGGAGTCACATACCTGGGAGGAGCCATGTCAGGGTAGTGATTATTACAGTCGGAGTCACACACCTGGGAGGAGCCATGTCAGTGCAGTGATTATTACAGTCGGTCACACCTGGGAGGAGCCATGTCAGAGCAGTGATTATTACAGTCGGTCACACACCTGGGATGAGCCATGTCAGTGCAGTGATTGTTATTACAGTCGGGGTCACACACCTGGGAGGAGCCATGTCACGGCAGTGATTATTACAGTCAGAGTCACACACCTGGGAGGAGCCATGTCGGGGCAGTGATTATTACAGTCGGAGTCACCAACCTGGGAGGAGCCATGTCAGTGCAGTGATTATTACAGTCGGTCACACACCTGGGAGGAGCCATGTCAGTGCAGTGATTATTACAGTCAGTCACACACCTGGGAGAAGCCATGTCAGTGCAGTGATTAATACAGTCGGAGTCACACACTTGGGAGGAGCCATGTCAGGGCAGTGACTGTTATTACAGTCGGAGTCACACACCTGGGAGGAGCCATGTCAGTGCAGTGATTATTACAGTCGGAGTCACACACCTGGGAGGAGCCATGTCAGGTCAGTGATTGTTATTACAGTTGGAGTCACACACCTGGGAGGAGCCATGTTAGGGCAGTGATTATTACAGTCGGAGTCACACACCTGGGAGGAGCCATGTCAGGGCAGTGATTATTACAGTCGGAGTCACACACCTGGGAGGAGCCAAGCCAGGGCAGTGATTATTACAGTTGGAGTCACACACCTGGGAGGAGCCATGTCAGGGCAGTGATTATTACAGTCGGTCACACACCTGGGAGGAGCCATGTCAGGGCAGTGATTGTTATTACAGTCGGAGTTACACACCTGGGAGGAGCCATGTCAGGGCAGTGATTATTACAGTCGGAGTAACACACCTGGGAGGAGCCATGTCAGGGCAGTGATTATTACAGTCGGTCACACACCTGGGAGGAGCCATGTCAGGGCAGTGATTATTACAGTCGGAGTCACATACCTGGGAGGAGCCATGTCAGGGTAGTGATTATTACAGTCGGAGTCACACACCTGGGAGGAGCCATGTCAGTGCAGTGATTATTACAGTCGGTCACACCTGGGAGGAGCCATGTCAGAGCAGTGATTATTACAGTCGGTCACACACCTGGGATGAGCCATGTCAGTGCAGTGATTGTTATTACAGTCGGGGTCACACACCTGGGAGGAGCCATGTCACGGCAGTGATTATTACAGTCAGAGTCACACACCTGGGAGGAGCCATGTCGGGGCAGTGATTATTACAGTCGGAGTCACCAACCTGGGAGGAGCCATGTCAGTGCAGTGATTATTACAGTCGGTCACACACCTGGGAGGAGCCATGTCAGTGCAGTGATTATTACAGTCAGTCACACACCTGGGAGAAGCCATGTCAGTGCAGTGATTAATACAGTCGGAGTCACACACTTGGGAGGAGCCATGTCAGGGCAGTGACTGTTATTACAGTCGGAGTCACACACCTGGGAGGAGCCATGTCAGTGCAGTGATTATTACAGTCGGAGTCACACACCTGGGAGGAGCCATGTCAGGTCAGTGATTGTTATTACAGTTGGAGTCACACACCTGGGAGGAGCCATGTTAGGGCAGTGATTATTACAGTCGGAGTCACACACCTGGGAGGAGCCATGTCAGGGCAGTGATTATTACAGTCGGAGTCACACACCTGGGAGGAGCCATGTCAGGGCAGTGCTTATTACAGTCGGTCACACACCTGGGAGGAGCCATGTCAGAGCAGTGATTATTACAGTCGGTCACACACCTGGGTGGAGCCATGTCAGTGCTGTGATTATTACAGTCGGTCACACACCTGGGAGGAGCCATGTCAGGGCAGTGATTGTTATTACAGTCGGAGTCACACACCTGGGAGGAGCCATGTCAGTGCAGTGATTGTTATTACAGTCGGAGTCACACACCTGGGAGGAGCCATGTCAGTGCAGTGATTATTACAGTCCGGGTCACACACCTGGGAGGAGCCATGTCAGGGCAGTGATTGTTATTACAGTCGGAGTCACACACCTGGGAGGAGCCATTTCAGGGCAGTGATTATTACAGTCTGAGTCACACGCCTGGGAGGAGCCATGTCAGTGCAGTGATTATTACAGTCGGAGTCACACACCTGGGAGGAGCCATGTCAGGGCAGTGATTATTACAGTCGGTCACACACCTGGGAGGAGCCATGTCAGGGCAGTGATTATTACAGTCGGAGTCACACACCTGGGAGGAACCATGTCAGGGCAGTGATTATTACAGTCAGAGTCACACACCTGGGAGGAGCCATGTCAGGGCAGTGATTATTACAGTCGGTCACACACCTGGGAGGAGCCATGTCAGTGCAGTGATTATTACAGTCGGTCACACACCTGGGAGGAGCCATGTCAGAGCAGTGATTATTACAGTCGGTCACACACCTGGGAGGAGCCATGTCAGTGCAGTGATTATTACAGTCGGTCACACACCTGGGAGGAGCCATGTCAGTGCATTTATTATTACAGTCAGTCACACACCTGGGAGGAGCCATGTCAGTGCAGTGATTATTACAGTTGGAGTCACACAACTGGGAGGAGCCATGTCAGGGCAGTGATTGTTATTACAGTCGGAGTCACACACCTGGGAGGAGCCATGTCAGTGCAGTGATTATTACTGTCCGGGTCACACACCTGGGAGGAGCCATGTCAGGGCAGTGATTATTACAGTCGGTCACACCTGGGAGGAGCCATGTCAGAGCAGTGATTATTACAGTCGGTCACACACCTGGGATAAGCCATGTCAGTGCAGTGATTGTTATTACAGTCGGGGTCACACACCTGGGAGGAGCCATGTCACGGCAGTGATTATTACAGTCAGAGTCACACACCTGGGAGGAGCCATGTCGGGCAGTGATTATTACAGTCGGAGTCACCAACCTGGGAGGAGCCATGTCAGTGCAGTGATTATTACAGTCGGTCACACACCTGGGAGGAGCCATGCCAGTGCAGTGATTATTACAGTCAGTCACACACCTGGGAGAAGCCATGTCAGTGCAGTGATTAATACAGTCGGAGTCACACACCTGGGAGGAGCCATGTCAGGGCAGTGACTGTTATTACAGTTGGAGTCACACACCTGGGAGGAGCCATGTCTGTGCAGTGATTATTACAGTCGGAGTCACACACCTGGGAGGAGCCATGTCAGGGCAGTGATTGTTATTACAGTCGGAGTCACACACCTGGGAGGAGCCATGTCAGGGCAGTGCTTATTACAGTCTGAGTCACACGCCTGGGAGGAGCCATGTCAGTGCAGTGATTATTACAGTCGGAGTCACACACCTGGGAGGAGCCATGTCAGGGCAGTGATTATTACAGTCTGAGTCACACGCCTGGGAGGAGCCATGTCAGTGCAGTGATTATTACAGTCGGAGTCACACACCTGGGAGGAGCCATGTCAGGGCAGTGATTATTACAGTCGGTCACACACCTGGGAGGAGCCATGTTAGGGCAGTGATTATTACAGTCGGAGTCACACACCTGGGAGGAGCCATGTCAGGGCAGTGATTATTACAGTCGGAGTCACACACCTGGGAGGAGCCATGTCAGGGCAGTGCTTATTACAGTCGGTCACACACCTGGGAGGAGCCATGTCAGAGCAGTGATTATTACAGTCGGTCACACACCTGGGAGGAGCCATGTCAGTGCAGTGATTATTACAGTCGGTCACACACCTGGGAGGAGCCATGTCAGTGCAGTGATTATTACAGTCAGTCACACACCTGGGAGGAGCCATGTCAGTGCAGTGATTATTACAGTTGGAGTCACACACCTGGGAGGAGCCATGTCAGTGCAGTGATTATTACAGTCCGGGTCACACACCTGGGAGGAGCCATGTCAGGGCAGTGATTGTTATTACAGTCGGAGTCACACACCTGGGAGGAGCCATTTCAGGGCAGTGATTATTACAGTCTGAGTCACACGCCTGGGAGGAGCCATGTCAGGGCAGTGATTATTACAGTCGGAGTCACACACCTGGGAGGAGCCATGTCAGGGCAGTGATTATTACAGTCGGTCACACACCTGGGAGGAGCCATGTCAGGGCAGTGATTATTACAGTCGGAGTCACACACCTGGGAGGAGCCATGTCAGGGCAGTGATTATTACAGTCGGAGTCACACACCTGGGAGGAGCCATGTCAGGGCAGTGCTTATTACAGTCGGTCACACACCTGGGAGGAGCCATGTCAGAGCAGTGATTATTACAGTCGGTCACACACCTGGGAGGAGCCATGTCAGTGCAGTGATTATTACAGTCGGTCACACACCTGGGAGGAGCCATGTCAGTGCAGTGATTATTACAGTCAGTCACACACCTGGGAGGAGCCATGTCAGTGCAGTGATTATTAAAGTTGGAGTCACACACCTGGGAGGAGCCATGTCAGGGCAGTGATTGTTATTACAGTCGGAGTCACACACCTGGGAGGAGCCATGTCAGTGCAGTGATTATTACAGTCCGGGTCACACACCTGGGAGGAGCCATGTCAGGGCAGTGATTATTACAGTCCGGGTCACACACCTGGGAGGAGCCATGTCAGGGCAGTGATTGTTATTACAGTCGGAGTCACACACCTGGGAGGAGCCATTTCAGGGCAGTGATTATTTCAGTCGGAGTCACACACCTGGGAGGAGCCATGTCAGGGCAGTGATTATTACAGTCGGAGTCACACACCTGGGAGGAACCATGTCAGGGCAGTGATTATTACAGTTAGTCACACACCTGGGAGGAGCCGTGTCAGTGCAGTGATTATTTCTCTGACGTCCTAGTGGATGCTGGGGACTCCGTAAGGACCATGGGGAATAGACGGCTCCACAGGAGACTGGGCACATCTAAAGAAAGATTTAGGTCTATCTGGTGTGCACTGGCTCCTCCCCCTATGACCATCCTCCAAGCCTCAGTTAGATTTCTGTGCCCGGCCGAGCTGGATGCACACTAGGGGCTCTCCTGAGCTCCTAGAAAGAAAGTATAGTTTAGGTTTTTTATTTTACAGTGAGACCTGCTGGCAACAGGCTCACTGCAGCGAGGGACTAAGGGGAGAAGAAGCGAACCTACCTAAGTGGTGGTAGCTTGGGCTTCTTAGGCTACTGGACACCATTAGCTCCAGAGGGATCGCACACAGGACCCGACCTCGTCGTCCGTTCCCGGAGCCGCGCCGCCGTCCCCCTTACAGAGCCAGAAGCAAGAAGGTCCGGAAAATCGGCGGCTGAAGACTTCTGTCTTCTCCAAGGTAGCGCACAGCACTGCAGCTGTGCGCCATTGCTCCTCATGCACACCACACACTTCGGTCACTGATGGGTGCAGGGCACTGGGGGGGGCGCCCTGAGCAGCAATATTAACACCTTGGCTGGCAAAACTGACACCATATATAGCCCCAGAGGCTATATAGGTGTATATTACCCCTGCCAGAATAACACAAAAAGCGGGAGAAAGCCCACCGAAAAAGGGGCGGAGCCATCTCCCTCAGCACACTGGCGCCATTTTCCCTCACAGCTCCGCTGGAAGGATCGCTCCCTGGCTCTCCCCTGCAGTCCTGCACTACAGAAAGGGTAAAAAAGAGAGGGGGGGGCACAAATTTAGGCGCAGTATAATATATATATGCAGCTATAAGGGAAAACACTCTTTATAGGTGATATCCCTGTGGTATATAGCGCTCTGGTGTGTGCTGGCATACTCTCCCTCTGTCTCCCCAAAGGGCTTTGTGGGGTCCTGTCCTCTGTCAGAGCATTCCCTGTGTGTGTGTTGTGTGTCGGTACCGCTGTGTCGACATGTATGATGAGGAAAATTATGTGGAGGCAGAGCAAATGCCTGTAAATGTGTTGTCACCCCCTGAGGGGTCGACACCTGTGTGGATGGACTTATGGAAGGAATTATGTGACAGTGTCAGCTCCTTACATTAAAGGTTTGACGACATAGGACAGCCGGCTACTCAGCTTGTGACTGTTCCAGCGTCTCAAATGTCATCAGGGGCTTTAAAACGCCCGCTACCTCAGATGGCAGACACAGATGTGGACACGGATACCGACTCCAGTGTCGACGACGATGAGACTAGTGTACCCTCCAATAGGTCCACCCGTTACATGATTGAGGCAATGAAAAATGTATTACACATTTCTGATAGTACCCCAGGTACCACAAAAAAGGGCATTATGTTCGGTGAGAAAAAACTACCAGTAGTTTTTCCTGCATCTGAGGAATAAATGAGGTGTGTGAGGAAGCCTGGACTTCCCCCGATAAGAAATTGATCATTTTTAAACGGTTATTGGCAGCGTACCCTTTCCCGCCAGAGGATAGGTCACGTTGGGAAACGTCCCCTAGGGTCAGTAGCGGATCTTGCCACGGGCAAGCAGTACTTTTGCCCGGGGCGCCGCCTTCCGGAGGGCGCAGGGCGCCTTCCGGAGGGCGCCGCACCAGGGCAAGATCCGCTGCTGCAGTGTGTGCCCCCCCGCCCCCGCTGTCGCCCTGCTGCCGCTGGCCGCTGGGAAGGGAAACTAGACGCGTACGCGTCTAGTTTCCCTTCGTGGAGAGGTCCTTTACTGTGCGGTGCGCGATGACGTCATCGCGCACCGCACGGCCAAGGTCCTCTCCACGACGGGAACTAGACGCTACGCGTCTAGTTTCTCTTCGTTGAAAGGACCTTTGATGTGCGGTGCGCGATGACGTCATCGCGCACCGCGCATCATTCCAGTCTGTACAGGGGGCGTAAATGACCACGCCCCCTGTATGAAGCCACGCCCCCCAATGCCGCCCGGGGCGCCAGAAGCCCTGGAACCGGCCCTGCCTAGGGTAGATAAAGCGCTTACACGTTTATCAAAACAGGTGGCACTACCGTCTCCGGATACGGCCGCTCTAAAGGATCCTGCTGATAGAAAGCAGGAGGCTACCCTAAAAGCTATATATACACACACGGGCATTATATTGCGACCAGCGATTGCATCAGCATGGATGTGCAGTGCTGCTGCTGCGTGGTCAGATTCCCTGTCGGATAATATTGATACTCTGGATAGGGACACTATTTTGCTGACAGTAGAGCATATAAAGGACGCTGTCTTATACATGCGTGATGCACAGAGGGATATTTGCCGGCTGGCATCAAAAATAAGCGCAATGTCCATTGCCGCCAGAAGGGGGTTATGGACTCGGCAGTGGTCAGGTGATGCCGATTCAAAAAGGCACATGGAAGTTTTGCCTTATAAGGGGGTGGAACTGTTTGGGGATGGTCTTTCAGACCTCGTTTCCACAGCTACTGCTGGGAAATCGACATTTTTGCCACAGGCTACCCCACAGCAAAAGAAGGCACCGTATTATCAAGTACAGTCCTTTTGGCCCCATAAACACAAGAGGGCTCGAGGCGCATCCTTTCTGCCGAGAGGCAAAGGTAGAGGGAAAAAGCTGCAGCATACAGCTAGTTCCCAAGAGCAAAAGTCCTCCCCCGCGTCCGGTAAGTCCACAGCATGACGCTGGGGCTTCACAGGCGGATCCGGGTACGGTGGGGGCCCGTCTCAGAAATTTCAGCACACAGTGGGCTCTCTCACAGGTGGATCCCTGGGCCCTTCAAGTAGTATCTCAGGGGTACAGGCTGGAATTCGAGACGTCCCCCCCCCCGCCGTTTTCTAAAATCTGCCTTACCAGCAACTCCCTCTGCCAGGGAGGCAGTGTTGGTGGCTATCCAAAAACTGTATTCACAGCAAGTGATTGTCAAGGTACCCCTCCTTCAGCAAGGGAAGGGTTACTATTCCACAATGTTTGTGGTACCGAAACCGGACGGTTCGGTGAGACCCATCTTAAATTTAAAATCCTTGAACACATATCAAAAGGTTCAAGTTCAAGATGGAATCGCTCAGGGCGGTTATTGCGAGCCTGGACGAGGGGGATTACATGGTCTCCCTGGACATCAAGGATGCGTACCTGCATGTCCCCATTTACCCTCCTCACCAGGAGTACCTCAGATTTGTGGTACAGGACTGTCACTATCAGTTCCAGACGCTGCCGTTTGGGTTATCCACGGCACCGAGGGTCTTTACCAAGGTAATGGCCGAAATGATTATACTCCTTCGTAAGAAAGGAGTTTTAATTATCCCGTACTTGGACGATCTCCTGATAAACGCGAGATCCAAGGAACAGTTGGTAGTGGGGGTAGCACTTTCTCGGGAAGTGCTACAACAGCACGGCTGGATTCTCAATATTCCAAAGTCACAGCTGGTCCCGACGACACGTCTTCTGTTCCTGGGAATGATTCTGGAAACAGACCAGAAAAAAGTGTTTCTTCCAGTGGAATAAGCCGAGGAGTTGTCATCTCTAGTCAGAGACCTCCTAAAACCGGGACAGGTGTCGGTACATCAATGCACACGAGTCCTGGAAAAAAAAAAAAAAATGGTAGCTTCGTACGAAGCGATTCCTTTCGGAAGGTTCCAAGCAAGGACTTTCCAGTGGGACCTGTTGGACAAATGGTCCGGGTCCCATCTCCAGATGCAACAGCGGATAACCCTGTCGGCAAGGACCAGGGTGTCGCTGCTGTGGTGGCTGCAGAGGGCTCATCTACTAGAGGGCCGCAGATTCGGAATACAGGACTGGGTCCTGGTGACCACGGATGCCAGCCTTCGGGGCTGGGGCGCAGTCACACAGGGAAGAAATTTCCAAGGACTGTGGTCAAATCAGGAGATTTCGCTTCACATAAATATTCTAGAGCTAAGGGCCATTTACAATGCCCTAAGACAAGCAAGGCCCCTGCTTCAGAACCAGCCGGTACTGATCCAATCAGACAACATCACGGCGGTCGCCCATGTAAACAGACAGGGCGGCACAAGAAGCAGGAGGGCAATGGCAGAAGCCACAAGGATTCTCCGATGGGCGGAAAATCATGTGTTAGCACTGACAGCAGTGTTCATTCCGGGAGTGGACAACTGGGAAGCAGACTTCCTCAGCAGGCACGACCTCCACCCGGGAGACTAGGGACTTCATCCAGAAGTCTTCCAAATGCTGGTAAACCGGTGGGAAAGACCACAGGTGGACATGATGGCGTCCCACCTCAACAAAAAGCTAAAAAGATATTGCGCCAGGTCAAGGGACCCTCAGGCGATCGCTGTGGACGCTCTAGTAACACCGTGGGTGTACCAGTCGGTTTATGTGTTTCCTTCTCTGCCTCTCATTCCCAAGGTACTGAGAAAAGGGCATTCCGGAGGAAGTCATCCCTACCCTGATCAAAGCCAGGAAGGATGTCACTGCAAAACATTATCACCGCATTTGGCGGAAATATGTTGCTTGGTGTGAGGCCAGGAAGGCCCCAACGGAGGAATTTCAACTGGGTCGATTCCTGCATTTCCTGCAAGCAGGGGTGACGTTGGGCCTCAAATTGGGGTCCATTAAGGTCCAGATTTCGGCCCTGTCGATTTTCTTCCAGAAAGAACTGGCTTCACTGCCTGAAGTTCAGACTTTTGTCAAAGGAGTTCTGCGTATTCAGCCTCCTTTTGTGCCCCCAGTGGCACCTTGGGATCTCAATGTGGTTTTGGAGTTCCTGAAATCACATTGGTTTGAACCACTTAAGACTGTGGATTTGAAATATCTCACGTGGAAAGTGGTCATGCTGTTGGCTCTGGCTTCGGCCAGGCGTGTGTCAGAATTGGCGGCTTTGTCCTATAAAAGCCCTTATCTGATTTTCCATATGGATAGGGCAGAGTTGAGGACTCGTCCTCAGTTTCTCCCGAAGGTGGTATCAGCGTTTTCACTTGAACCAGCCTATTGTGGTGCCTGCGGCTACTAGGAATTTGGAGGATTCCAAGTTACTGGACGTAGTCAGGGCCCTGAAAATTTATGTTTCCAGGACGGCTGGAGTCAGGAAAACTGACTCGCTGTTTATCCTGTATGCACCCAACAAACTGGGATTTGTAGCACTATTCAGCTGGCGCATTCTGCGGTGGGACTACCGCAGCCTAAATCTGTAAAAGCCCATTCCACAAGGAAGGTGGGCTCATCCTGGGCGGCTGCCCGAGGGGTCTCGGCTTTACAACTTTGCCGAGCTGCTACTTGGTCAGGGGCAAACACGTTTGCAAAATTCTACAAATTTGATACCCTGGCTGAGGAGGACCTGGAGTTCTCTCATTCGGTGCTGCAGAGTCATCCGCACTCTCCCGCCCGTTTGGGAGCTTTGGTATAATCCCCATGGTCCTTACGGAGTCCCCAGCATCCACTAGGACGTCAGAGAAAATAAGATTTTACTCACCGGTAAATCTATTTCTCGTAGTCCGTAGTGGATGCTGGGCGCCCGTCCCAAGTGCGGATTGTCTGCAATACTTGTAAATAGTTATTGTTACACAAATCGGGTTGTTATTGCGAGCCATCTGTTCAGAGGCTCCGTTGTTATCATACTGTTAACCGGGGTTCCTATCACGAGTTATACGGTGTGATTGGTGTGGCTGGTATGAGTCTTACCCGGGATTCAAAATCCTTCCTTATTGTGTCAGCTCTTTCGGGCACAATGTCCTAACTGAGGCTTGGAGAAGGGTCATAGGGGGAGGAGCCAGTGCACACCAGATAGACCTAAATCTTTCTTTAGATGTGCCCAGTCTCCTGCGGAGCCGTCTATTCCCCATGGTCCTTACGGAGTCCCCAGCATCCACTACGGACTACGAGAAATAGATTTACCGGTGAGTAAAATCTTATTTACAGTCAGAGTCACACACCTGGGAGGAGCTAAGTCAGTGCAGTGATTATTACAGTCAGAGTCACACACCTGGGAATGTAAGTGCAGTGATTATTACAGTCAGAGTCACACACCTGGGAGGAGCTATATCAGTGCAGTGATTATTACAGTCAGAGTCACACACCTGGGAGGAGCCATGTCAGTGCAGTGATTGGTAGTACAGTCATAGTCACACTCCTGGGATGAGCCATGTCAGTGCAGTAATTGTTATTACAGTCAGAGTCACACACCTGGGAGGAGCTAAGTCAGTGCAGTGATTATTACAGTCAGAGTCACACACCTGGGAATGTCAGTGCAGTGATTATTACAGTTAGAGTCACACACCTGGGAGGAGCTATATCAGTGCAGTGATTATTACAGTTAGAGTCACACACCTGGGAGGAGCCATGGTTGTGCAGTGATTGGTAGTACAGTCATAGTCACACTCCTGGGATGAGCCATGTCAGTGCAGTAATTGTTATTACAGTCAGAGTCACACACCTGGGAGGAGCCATGTCAGTGCAGTGATTATTACTTTTAGAGTCACACACCTGGGAGGAGCTCTGTCAGGGCAGTGATTATTACAGTCAGAGTCACACACCTGGGAGGAGCCATGTCAGAGCAGTGATTATTACAGTCAGAGTCACACACCTGGGAGGAGCCCTGTCAGGGCAGTGATTATTACAGTCAGAGTCACACATCTGGGAGGAGCCACGTCAGTTCAGTGATTATTACATTCAGGGCGTGATTCAATTCTTTTCACCCCTTTCCACACCCGATCTATTTCTGCCCTCAGGGTCGTGGTATCATTATTTCAGCTTGCTACTCCTGGAGTAGGGAGGCACCCAACCCTTTACACAGCTAAACCTGATCACTATGGACGCAATACGCGCGATAACGGAGATCATTTTAGAAAGGAAATTGGGCGTGATATATCATTTGAATCCCACCCTTAGAGTCACACACCTGGGAGTAGCCATGTCAGTGCAGTGAATGTGATAGTTATTACAGTCAGAGTCACACACCTGGGAGGAGCCATGTCAGTGCAGTGATAGTTATTACAGTCAGAGTCACACACCTGGGAGGAGCCATGTCAGTGTAGTGATTATTATTGCAGAGTCACACACCTGGGAGGAGCCATGTCAGTGCAGTGATTGTTATTACAGTCGGAGTCACACACCTGGGAGGAGCCATAACAGTGCAGTAATTATTGCAGTTAGAGTCACACACCAGGGAGGAGCCATGTCAGTGCAGTAATTATTACATTAATAGTCACACACCTGGGAGGAGCCATGTCAGTGCAGTGATTGTTATTACAGTCGGAGTCACACACCTGGGAGGAGCCATGTCAGGGCAGTGATTATTACAGTCGGAGTCACACACATGGGAGGAGCCATGTCAGTGCAGTGATTATTACAGTCAGAGTCACCAACCTGGGAGGAGCCATGTCAGTGCAGTGATTATTATTGCAGAGTCACACACCTGGGAGGAGCTATGTCAGTGCAGTGATTCTTATTACAGTCAGAGTCACACACCTGGGTGGAGCCGTGTTAGTGCAGTGATTATTACTGTCAGAGTCACACACCTGGGAGGAGCCATAACAGTGCAGTGATTATTACAGTTAGAGTCACACACCTGGGAGGAGCCATGTCAGTGCAGTGATTATTACATTAAGAGTCACACACCTGGGAGGAGCAATGTCAGTGCAGTAATTGTTATTACAGTCAGATTCACACACCTGGGAGGAGCCATAACAGTGCAGTGATTATTACAGTTAGAGTCACACACCTGGGAGGAGCCATGTCAGTGCAGTGATTATTACATTAAGAGTCACACACCTGGGAGGAGCCATGTCAGTGCAGTTATTATTACAGTCAGAGTCACACACCTGGGAGGAGCCATGTTAGTGCAGTGAATATTACTTTTAGAGTCACACACCTGGGAGGAGCCATGTCAGTGTAGTGATTATTACAGTCAGAGTTACACACCTGGGAGGAGCCATGTCAGTGCAGTAATTATGCAGTCAGAATCACACCTGGGAGGAGCCATGTCAGTGCAGTGTTTATGCAGTCAGAGTCACACACCTGGGAGGAGCCTTGTCAGCGCAGTGATTATGCAGTCAGAGTCACACACCTGGGAGGAGCCATGTCAGTGCAGTGTTTATGCAGTCAGAGTCACACACCTGGGAGGAGCCATGTCAGTGCAGTGATTATGCAGTCATAGTCACACACCTGGGAGGAGCCATGTCAGTGCAGTGTTTATGCAGTCAGAGTCACACACCTGGGAGGAGCCATGTCAGTGCAGTGATTATGCAGTCAGAGTCACACACCTGGGAGGAGCCATGTCAGTGCAGTGTTTATGCAGTCAGAGTCACACACCTGGGAGGAGCCATGTCAGTTTAGTGATTATCACAGTCAGAGTCACACACCTGGGAGGAACCATGTCAGTGCAGTGATTGTTATTACAGTCAGAGTCACACACCTGGGAGGAACCATGTCAGTGCAGTGATTGTTATTACAGTCAGAGTCACACACCTGGGAGGAACCATGTCAGTGCAGTGATTGTTATTACAGTGTGTGACTCTGGGTGTAATAACTCACTGCACTGACATGGCTCCTCCCAGGTGTGTGACTGACTGTAATAACTATGACTGCACTGACATGGCTCCTCCCAGGTGTGTGACTGACTGTAATAATCTCTGCACTGACATGGCTCCTCCCAGGTGTGTGACAGTAACAATCACTCCTCGTTTCTCCCATCTTCTCCCACTCTGTAGGCAATGTCTCCCTATCCTCTGTCACATGTCTGGGTGTTACTCTTGACTCGTCCCTTTATCTCTCACCTCACATTTAGTGCCCAATCTTGCAATTTCCTTTTCCACAGTATTTTCATAATGGAGGAGATCCTCATCCTGGATATCAGTAATCTCTCATCATTTCTCACCTGTTACCGGAATCTTATTTCTGGCCGTTGTTACTCCCTCCTAACCCCTCGCTAGTCTACCCTCACCTCTGCTGCCCACCTCATTCTCCTATCAATATGCGCCACCATTGCCTCCCTGTACCACTCATAATGAAATACCCTGTGTAGATAAAAGTGACTGGACACTGACAGCACGTAGTGCAACGTTACTGGCGTCAGTACTTTGTAGGTCCACCAAGTGCAGTGATTACTGCAGACGGGATACGGTCACTAGGTCCACCACTGTTGGTCGACATGGTCAATAGGTGGACATGCATTTTTCACATTTTTTAAAACTTTTTCATACTTTACGATCCACGTGGACTACGATTGGGAATAGTAACCTGTGCCGAGCGCAGCCGTAGTGGAGCGATGCACCTTGCTGGAAGCATGGCGAGCCATGTCAGGGGACACGGTGCACTAATTGGGGTTCCCTGTCACTTTACGATGAAAACGACACCCAAAAAAGTAAAAAACTCATGTCAACCTTGTTCATGTCGACCTAATGACTGTGTCAACCTATTTCAGGTATCGACCTAGTCACTGTCGACCCTATGACCCATACCCCTGCAGACACCCATCCTGGCAAACTCTCCACAAGTTCTTGGACAACATCTGTCGGCATGTTTTGCCGTTCTGCCTTAAGTGCAGTGACCAACTGTGACACTGAAGAAGGTCGAGTTGGTCTAGAATGCACCCGTCACTCCAATTCATCCCTGAGGTTCTCAGTGGGGTTAAGATCTGGACTCTTAGCTGGCCAGTCCATCCGGGTTTCCGAATTCTCTGTACACCAGTGCAATGTTGCCCTGGAAACATGACATTACGCAGCCTACGATGATCCCCTTTTCAAATTCGGTTAGCTCCTTCTGGCAAGCCATTTACCTAGCAAATGATTGAATCAATGCCACTCTTCCCGTTTTATACCTTCATGAACACGTTTCTGCCGCAGGAGCACACCATTTCACTTGTGCGGGGGAGGGGGGGAAGTGTGTCCAATCACTTTTGTCTACATAGTGTACAAACTCCTCTCCACCTATAAAGTTATCACCTACACTGATTCCTTCCTAAACCACATCTCCAGCCTCATTTCATTACTGTTCCTCCCTACATCTCCAGCCTCATTTCATTACAGTTCCTCCTTACATCTCCAGCCTCATTTCCTCACTGCTCCTCCCTACGTCTCCAGCCTCATTTCATTACAGTTCCACACTACATCTCCAGCCTCATTTCCTCACTGCTCCTCCCTACGTCTCCAGCCTCATTTCCTCACTGCTCCTCCCTACGTCTCCAGCCTCATTTCCTCACTGCTCCTCCCTACATCTCCAGCCTCATTTCCTCACTGCTCCTCCCTACATCTCCAGCCTCATTTCCTCGCTGCTCCTCCCTACATCTCCAGCCTCATTTCATTACTGTTCCTCCCTACATCTCCAGCCTCATTTCCTCACTGCTCCTCCCTACGTCTCCAGCCTCATTTCATTACAGTTCCTCCCTACATCTCCAGCCTCATTTCCTCACTGCTCCTCCCTACGTCTCCAGCCTCATTTCCTCACTGCTCCTCCCTACGTCTCCAGCCTCATATCCTCACTGCTCCTCCCTACATCTCCAGCCTCATTTCCTCACTGCTCCTCCCTATGACTCCAGCCTCATTTCCTCACTGCTCCTCCCTACGTCTCCAACCTCATTTCCTCACTGCTCCTCCCTACATCTCCAGCCTCATTTCCACACTGCTCCTCCCTACATCTCCAGCCTCATTTCCTCGCTGATCCTCCCTACATCTCCAGCCTCATTTCATTACTGTTCCTCCCTACATCTCCAGCCTCATTTCCTCACTGCTCCTCCCTACGTCTCCAGCCTCATTTCCTCACTGCTCCTCCCTACGTCTCCAGCCTCATTTCCTCACTGCTCCTCCCTACGTCTCCAACCTCATTTCCTCACTGCTCCTCCCTACATCTCCAGACTCATTTCCACACTGCTCCTCCCTACATCTCCAGCCTCATTTCCTCGCTGCTCCTCCCTACGTCTCCAGCCTCATTTCCTCACTGCTCCTCCCTACGTCTCCAACCTCATTTCCTCACTGCTCCTCCCTACATCTCCAGCCTCATTTCCACACTGTTCCTCCCTACATCTCCAGCCTCATTTCCTCGCTGCTCCTCCCTACATCTCCAGCCTCATTTCCTCACTGCTCCTCCCTACATCTCCAGCCTCATTTCCTCACTGCTCCTCACTACGTCTCCAACTTCATTTCCTCACTGCTCCTCCCTACATCTCCAGCCTCATTTCCTCACTGCTCCTCCCTACATCTCCAGCCTCATTTCCACACTGCTCCTCCCTACATCTCCAGCCTCATTTTCTCACTGCTCCTCCCTACATCTCCAGCCTCATTTCCTTACTGCTCCTCCTTTCATCTCCAGCCTTATTTCCTCACTGCCCCTACCTACAGCTCCAGCCTCATTTCCTCACTGCTCCTCCCTACATATCTAGCCTCATTCATCACTGCTCTTCCTTTTATCTCCAGCCTCATTTCCTCACTGCTCCTCCCTACATCTGCAGTCTCATTTCCTCACTGCTCCTCCCTACATCTGCAGTCTCATTTCCTCACTGCTCCTCCCTACATCTCCAGCCTCATTTCCTCACTGCTCCTCCCTACATCTCCAGTCTCATTTCCTCACTGCCCCTCGCTACATCTCCAGCCTCATTTCCTCACTGCTCCTCCTTTCATCTCCAGCCTCATTTCCTCACTGCTCCTCCTTTCATCTCCAGCCTCATTTCCTCACTGCTCCTCCCTACATCTCCAGCCTCATTTCCTCACTGCTCCTCCCTACATCTCCAGCCTCAATTCCCCACTGCTCCTCCCTACATCTCCAGCCTCATTTCCTCACTGCTCCTCCCTACATCTCCAGCCTCATTTTCTCACTGCTCCTCCCTACATCTCCAGCCTCATTTCCACACTGTTCCTCCCTACATCTCCAGCCTCATTTCCTCGCTGCTCCTCCCTACATCTCCAGCCTCATTTCCTCACTGCTCCTCCCTACATCTCCAGCCTCATTTCCTCACTGCTCCTCCCTACGTCTCCAACCTCATTTCCTCACTGCTCCTCCCTACATCTCCAGCCTCATTTCCTCACTGCTCCTCCCTACATCTCCAGCCTCATTTCCACACTGCTCCTCCCTACATCTCCAGCCTCATTTTCTCACTGCTCCTCCCTACATCTCCAGCCTCATTTCCTCACTGCTCCTCCCTACATCTCCAGCCTCATTTCCTCGCTGCTCCTCCCTACATCTCCAGCCTTATTTCCACACTGCTCCTCCCTACATCTCCAGCCTCATTTTCTCACTGCTCCTCCCTACATCTCCAGCCTCATTTCCTCACTGCTCCTCCCTACATCTCCAGCCTCATTTACACACTGCTCCTCCCTACATCTCCAGCCTCATTTTCTCACTGCTCCTCCCTACATCTCCAGCCTCATTTCCTCACTGCTCCTCCCTACATCTCCAGCCTCATTTCCACACTGCTCCTCCCTACATCTCCAACCTCATTTTCTCACTGCTCCTCCCTACATCTCCAGCCTCATTTCCTCACTGCTCCTCCCTACATCTCCAGCCTCATTTCCTCGCTGCTCCTCCCTACATCTCCAGCCTCATTTCCTCACTGCTCCTCCCTACATCTCCAGCCTCATTTCCACACTGCTCCTCCCTACATCTCCAGCCTCATTTTCTCACTGCTCCTCCCTACATCTCCAGCCTCATTTCCTCACTGCTCCTCCCTACATCTCCAGCCTTATTTCCTCACTGCCCCTACCTACAGCTCCAGCCTCATTTCCTCACTGCTCCTCCCTACATCTCCAGCCTCATTCATCACTGCTCTTCCTTTTATCTCCAGCCTCATTTCCTCACTGCTCCTCCCTACATCTCCAGACTCATTTCCACACTGCTCCTCCCTACATCTCCAGCCTCATTTCCTCGCTGCTCCTCCCTACGTCTCCAGCCTCATTTCCTCACTGCTCCTCCCTACGTCTCCAACCTCATTTCCTCACTGCTCCTCCCTACATCTCCAGCCTCATTTCCACACTGTTCCTCCCTACATCTCCAGCCTCATTTCCTCGCTGCTCCTCCCTACATCTCCAGCCTCATTTCCTCACTGCTCCTCCCTACATCTCTAGCCTCATTTCCTCACTGCTCCTCCCTACGTCTCCAACCTCATTTCCTCACTGCTCCTCCCTACATCTCCAGCCTCATTTCCTTACTGCTCCTCCCTACATCTCCAGCCTCATTTCCACACTGCTCCTCCCTACATCTCCAGCCTCATTTTCTCACTGCTCCTCCCTACATCTCCAGCCTCATTTCCTTACTGCTCCTCCTTTCATCTCCAGCCTTATTTCCTCACTGCCCCTACCTACAGCTCCAGCCTCATTTCCTCACTGCTCCTCCCTACATATCTAGCCTCATTCATCACTGCTCTTCCTTTTATCTCCAGCCTCATTTCCTCACTGCTCCTCCCTACATCTGCAGTCTCATTTCCTCACTGCTCCTCCCTACATCTGCAGTCTCATTTCCTCACTGCTCCTCCCTACATCTCCAGCCTCATTTCCTCACTGCTCCTCCCTACATCTCCAGTCTCATTTCCTCACTGCCCCTCGCTACATCTCCAGCCTCATTTCCTCACTGCTACTCCTTTCATCTCCAGCCTCATTTCCTCACTGCTCCTCCTTTCATCTCCAGCCTCATTTCCTCACTGCTCCTCCCTACATCTCCAGCCTCATTTCCTCACTGCTCCTCCCTACATCTCCAGCCTCAATTCCCCACTGCTCCTCCCTACATCTCCAGCCTCATTTCCTCACTGCTCCTCCCTACATCTCCAGCCTCATTTTCTCACTGCTCCTCCCTACATCTCCAGCCTCATTTCCACACTGTTCCTCCCTACATCTCCAGCCTCATTTCCTCGCTGCTCCTCCCTACATCTCCAGCCTCATTTCCTCACTGCTCCTCCCGACATCTCCAGCCTCATTTCCTCACTGCTCCTCCCTACGTCTCCAACCTCATTTCCTCACTGCTCCTCCCTACATCTCCAGCCTCATTTCCTCACTGCTCCTCCCTACATCTCCAGCCTCATTTCCACACTGCTCCTCCCTACATCTCCAGCCTCATTTTCTCACTGCTCCTCCCACCATCTCCAGCCTCATTTCCTCACTGCTCCTCCTTTCATCTCCAGCCTTATTTCCTCACTGCCCCTACCTACAGCTCCAGCCTCATTTCCTCACTGCTCCTCCCTACATCTCCAACCTCATTCATCACTGCTCTTCCTTTTATCTCCAGCCTCATTTCCTCACTGCTCCTCCCTACATCTCCAGCCTCAATTCCCCACTGCTCCTCCCTACATCTCCAGCCTCATTTCCTCGCTGCTCCTCCCTACATCTCCAGCCTCATTTCCTCACTGCTCCTCCCTACATCTCCAGCCTCAATACCTCACTGCTCCTCCCTAAATCTCCAGCCTCATTTTCTCACTGCTCCTCCCTACATCTCCAGCCTCATTTCCTCACTGCTCCTCCCTACGTCTCCAACCTCATTTCCTCACTGCTCCTCCCTACATCTCCAGCCTCATTTCCTCGCTGCTCCTCCCTACATCTCCAGCCTCATGCTCCTCCCTACGTCTCCAGCCTCATTTCCTCACTGCTCCTCCCTACGTCTCCAACCTCATTTCCTCACTGCTCCTCCCTACATCTCCAGACTCATTTCCACACTGCTCCTCCCTACATCTCCAGCCTCATTTCCTCGCTACACCTCCCTACGTCTCCAGCCTCATTTCCTCACTGCTCCTCCCTACGTCTCCAACCTCATTTCCTCACTGCTCCTCCCTACATCTCCAGCCTCATTTCCACACTGTTCCTCCCTACATCTCCAGCCTCATTTCCTCGCTGCTCCTCCCTACATCTCCAGCCTCATTTCCTCACTGCTCCTCCCTACATCTCCAGCCTCATTTCCTCACTGCTCCTCCCTACGTCTCCAACCTCATTTCCTCACTGCTCCTCCCTACATCTCCAGCCTCATTTCCTCACTGCTCCTCCCTACATCTCCAGCCTCATTTCCACACTGCTCCTCCCTACATCTTCAGCCTCATTTTCTCACTGCTCCTCCCTACATCTCCAGCAACAGTTCCTCACTGTTCCTCCTTACATCTCCAGCCTTATTTCCTCACTGCCCCTACCTACAGCTACAGCCTTATATCCTCACTGCTCCTCCCTACATCTCCAGCCTCATTCATCACTGCTCTTCCTTTTATCTCCAGCCTCATTTCCTCACTGCTCCTCCATACATCTGCAGTCTCATTTCCTCACTGCTCCTCCCTACATCTCCAGCCTCATTTCCTCACTGCTCCTCCCTACATCTCCAGTCTCATTTCCTCACTGCCCCTCGCTACATCTCCAGCCTCATTTCCTCACTGCTCCTCCTTTCATCTCCAGCCTCATTTCCCCACTGCTCCTCCTTTCATCTCCAGCCTCATTTCCTCACTGCTCCTCCCTACATCTCCAGCTTCATTTCCTCACTGCTCCTCCCTACATCTCCAGCCTCATTTCCTCACTGCTCCTCCCTACATCTCCAGCCTCATTTCCTCGCTGCTCCTCCCTACATCTCCAGCCTCATGCTCCTCCCTACATCTCCAGCCTCATTTCCTCACTGCTTCTCCCTACATCTCAATCCTCATTTCCTCACTGCTCCTCCCTACATCTCAATCCTCATTTCCTCACTGCTCCTCCCTACATCTCCAGCCTCATTTCCTCACTGCTCCTCCCTACATCTCAATCCTCATTTCCTCACTGCTCCTCCCTACATCTCAATACTCATTTCCTCACTGCTCCTCCCTACATCTCCAGCCTCATTTCCTCACTGCTCCTCCCTACATCTCAATCCTCATTTCCTCACTGCTCCTCCCTACATCTCCAGCCTCATTTCCTCACTGCTCCTCCTTACATCTCCAGCCTCATTTCCTCACTGCTCCTCTCTACATCTCCAGCCTCATTTCCTCACTGCTCCTCCCTACATCTCCAGCCTCATTTCCTCACTGCTCCTCCCTACATCTCCAGCCTCAATACCTCACTGCTCCTCCCTACATCTCCAGCCTCATTGCCTCACTGCTCCTCCCTACATCTCCAGCCTCATTTCCTCACTGCTCCTCCCTACATCTCAATCCTCATTTCCTCACTGCTCCTCCCTACATCTCCAGCCTCATTTCCTCACTGCTCCTCCTTACATCTCCAGCCTCATTTCCTCACTGCTCCTCCCTACATCTCCAGCCTCATTTCCTCACTGCTCCTCCCTACATCTCAATCCTCATTTCCTCACTGCTCCTCCCTACATCTCCAGCCTCATTTCCTCACTGCTCCTCCCTACATCTCCAGCCTCATTTCCTCACTGCTCTTCCCTACATCTCCAGCAACAGTTCCTCACTGCTCCTCCCTACATCTCCAGCCTCATTTCCTCACTGCTCCTCCCTACATCTCCAGCCTCATTTCCTTACTGCTCCTCCCTACATCTCCAGCCTCATTTCCTCACTGCTCCTCCCTACATCTCCAGCCTCATTTCCTCACTGCTCCTCCCTACATCTCCAGCAACAGTTCCTCACTGCTCCTCCCTACATCTCCAGCCTCATTTTCTCGCTGCTCCTCCCTACATCTCCAGCAACAGTTCCTCACTGCTCCTCCCTACATCCCCAGCCTCATTTCCTCACTGCTTCTCCCTACATCTCATTCCTCATTTCCTCACTGCTCCTCCCTACATCTCAATCCTCATTTCCTCACTGCTCCTCCCTACATCTCCAGCCTCATTTCCTCACTGCTCCTCCCTACATCTCCAGCCTCATTTCCTCACTGCTCCTCCCTACATCTCCAGCCTCATTTATCACTGCTCCTCCCTACATCTCCAGCCTCATTCCTCACTGCTCCTCCTTTTATCTCCAGCCTCATTTCCTCACTGCTCCTCCCTACATCTCCAGCCTCATTTCCTCACTGCTCCTCCCTACATCTCCAGCAACAGTTCCTCACTGCTCCTCCCTACATCTCCAGCCTCATTTCCTCACTGCTCCTCCCTACATCTCCAGCCTCATTTCCTCACTGCTCCTCCCTACATCTCCAGCCTCATTTCCTCACTGCTCCTCCCTACATCTCCAGCCTCATTTCCTCACTGCTCCTCCCTACATCTCAATCCTCATTTCCTCACTGCTCCTCCCTACATCTCCAGCCTCATTTCCTCACTGCTCCTCCCTACATCTCCAGCCTCATTTCCTCACTGCTCCTCCCTACATCTCCAGCCTCATTTCCTCACTGCTCCTCCCTACATCTCCAGCCTCATTTCCTCACTGCTCCTCCCCACATCTCCAGCAACAGTTCCTCACTGCTCCTCCCTACATCTCCAGCAACAGTTCCTCACTGTTCCTCCTTACATCTCCAGCCTTATTTCCTCACTGCCCCTACCTACAGCTACAGCCTTATATCCTCACTGCTCCTCCCTACATCTCCAGCCTCATTCATCACTGCTCTTCCTTTTATCTCCAGCCTCATTTCCTCACTGCTCCTCCATACATCTGCAGTCTCATTTCCTCACTGCTCCTCCCTACATCTCCAGCCTCATTTCCTCACTGCTCCTCCCTACATCTCCAGTCTCATTTCCTCACTGCCCCTCGCTACATCTCCAGCCTCATTTCCTCACTGCTCCTCCTTTCATCTCCAGCCTCATTTCCCCACTGCTCCTCCTTTCATCTCCAGCCTCATTTCCTCACTGCTCCTCCCTACATCTCCAGCTTCATTTCCTCACTGCTCCTCCCTACATCTCCAGCCTCAATTCCCCACTGCTGCTCCCTACATCTCCAGCCTCAATACCTCACTGCTCCTCCCTACATATCCAGCCTCATTTTCTCACTGCTCCTCCCTACATCTCCAGCCTCATTTCCTCACTGCTCCTCCCTACATCTCCAGCCTCATTTCCTCGCTGCTCCTCCCTACATCTCCAGCCTCATGCTCCTCCCTACATCTCCAGCCTCATTTCCTCACTGCTTCTCCCTACATCTCAATCCTCATTTCCTCACTGCTCCTCCCTACATCTCAATCCTCATTTCCTCACTGCTCCTCCCTACATCTCCAGCCTCATTTCCTCACTGCTCCTCCCTACATCTCAATCCTCATTTCCTCACTGCTCCTCCCTACATCTCAATACTCATTTCCTCACTGCTCCTCCCTACATCTCCAGCCTCATTTCCTCACTGCTCCTCCCTACATCTCAATCCTCATTTCCTCACTGCTCCTCCCTACATCTCCAGCCTCATTTCCTCACTGCTCCTCCTTACATCTCCAGCCTCATTTCCTCACTGCTCCTCTCTACATCTCCAGCCTCATTTCCTCACTGCTCCTCCCTACATCTCCAGCCTCATTTCCTCACTGCTCCTCCCTACATCTCCAGCCTCAATACCTCACTGCTCCTCCCTACATCTCCAGCCTCATTGCCTCACTGCTCCTCCCTACATCTCCAGCCTCATTTCCTCACTGCTCCTCCCTACATCTCAATCCTCATTTCCTCACTGCTCCTCCCTACATCTCCAGCCTCATTTCCTCACTGCTCCTCCTTACATCTCCAGCCTCATTTCCTCACTGCTCCTCCCTACATCTCCAGCCTCATTTCCTCACTGCTCCTCCCTACATCTCAATCCTCATTTCCTCACTGCTCCTCCCTACATCTCCAGCCTCATTTCCTCACTGCTCCTCCCTACATCTCCAGCCTCATTTCCTCACTGCTCTTCCCTACATCTCCAGCCTCATTTCCTTACTGCTCCTCCCTACATCTCCAGCCTCATTTCCTCACTGCTCCTCCCTACATCTCCAGCCTCATTTCCTCACTGCTCCTCCCTACATCTCCAGCAACAGTTCCTCACTGCTCCTCCCTACATCTCCAGCCTCATTTTCTCGCTGCTCCTCCCTACATCTCCAGCAACAGTTCCTCACTGCTCCTCCCTACATCCCCAGCCTCATTTCCTCACTGCTTCTCCCTACATCTCAATCCTCATTTCCTCACTGCTCCTCCCTACATCTCAATCCTCATTTCCTCACTGCTCCTCCCTACATCTCCAGCCTCATTTCCTCACTGCTCCTCCCTACATCTCCAGCCTCATTTCCTCACTGCTCCTCCCTACATCTCCAGCCTCATTTATCACTGCTCCTCCCTACATCTCCAGCCTCATTCCTCACTGCTCCTCCTTTTATCTCCAGCCTCATTTCCTCACTGCTCCTCCCTACATCTCCAGCCTCATTTCCTCACTGCTCCTCCCTACATCTCCAGCAACAGTTCCTCACTGCTCCTCCCTACATCTCCAGCCTCATTTCCTCACTGCTCCTCCCTACATCTCCAGCCTCATTTCCTCACTGCTCCTCCCTACATCTCCAGCCTCATTTCCTCACTGCTCCTCCCTACATCTCCAGCCTCATTTCCTCACAGCTCCTCCCTACATCTCAATCCTCATTTCCTCACTGCTCCTCCCTACATCTCCAGCCTCATTTCCTCACTGCTCCTCCCTACATCTCCAGCCTCATTTCCTCACTGCTCCTCCCTACATCTCCAGCCTCATTTCCTCACTGCTCCTCCCTACATCTCCAGCCTCATTTCCTCACTGCTCCTCCCCACATCTCCAGCAACAGTTCCTCACTGCTCCTCCCTACATCTCCAGCCTCATTTCCTCACTGTTCCTCCCTACATCTCAATCCTCATTTCCTCACTGCTCCTCCCTACATCTCCAGCCTCATTTCCTCACTGCTCCTCCCTACATCTCAATCCTCATTTCCTCACTGCTCCTCCCTACATCTCCAGCCTCATTTCCTCACTGCTCCTACCTACATCTCCAGCCTCATTTCCTCACTGCTCCTCCCTACATCTCCAGCCTCATTCATCACTGCTCGTCCCTACAGCTCCAGCCTCATTCATCACTGCTCCTCCTTTTATCTCCAGCCTCATTTCCTCACTGCTCCTCCCTACATCTCCAGCCTCATTTCCTCACTGCTCCTCCCTACATCTCCAGCCTCATTTCCTCACTGCTCCTCCCTACCTCTCCAGCCTCATTTCCTCACTGCTCCTCCCTACATCTCCAACCTCAATACCTCACTGCTCCTCCCTACATCTCCAGCCTCAACACCTCACTGCTCCTCCCTACATCTCCAACCTCATTTCCTCACTGCTCCTCCCTACATCTCCAGCCTCATTTCCTCACTGCTCCTCCCTACATCTCCAGCCTCATTTCCTCACTGTTCCTCCCTACATCTCCAGCCTAATTTCATCGCTGCTCCTCCCTACATCTCCAGCCTCATTTCCACACTGCTCCTCCCTACATCTCCAGCCTCATTTTCTCACTGCTCCTCCCTACATCTCCAGCCTCATTTCCTCACTGCTCCTCCCTACATCTCCAGCCTTATTTCCTCACTGCCCCTACCTACAGCTCCAGCCTCATTTCCTCACTGCTCCTCCCTACATCTCCAGCCTCATTCATCACTGCTCTTCCTTTTATCTCCAGCCTCATTTCCTCACTGCTCCTCCCTACATCTCCAGACTCATTTCCACACTGCTCCTCCCTACATCTCCAGCCTCATTTCCTCGCTGCTCCTCCCTACGTCTCCAGCCTCATTTCCTCACTGCTCCTCCCTACGTCTCCAACCTCATTTCCTCACTGCTCCTCCCTACATCTCCAGCCTCATTTCCACACTGTTCCTCCCTACATCTCCAGCCTCATTTCCTCGCTGCTCCTCCCTACATCTCCAGCCTCATTTCCTCACTGCTCCTCCCTACATCTCTAGCCTCATTTCCTCACTGCTCCTCCCTACGTCTCCAACCTCATTTCCTCACTGCTCCTCCCTACATCTCCAGCCTCATTTCCTTACTGCTCCTCCCTACATCTCCAGCCTCATTTCCACACTGCTCCTCCCTACATCTCCAGCCTCATTTTCTCACTGCTCCTCCCTACATCTCCAGCCTCATTTCCTTACTGCTCCTCCTTTCATCTCCAGCCTTATTTCCTCACTGCCCCTACCTACAGCTCCAGCCTCATTTCCTCACTGCTCCTCCCTACATATCTAGCCTCATTCATCACTGCTCTTCCTTTTATCTCCAGCCTCATTTCCTCACTGCTCCTCCCTACATCTGCAGTCTCATTTCCTCACTGCTCCTCCCTACATCTGCAGTCTCATTTCCTCACTGCTCCTCCCTACATCTCCAGCCTCATTTCCTCACTGCTCCTCCCTACATCTCCAGTCTCATTTCCTCACTGCCCCTCGCTACATCTCCAGCCTCATTTCCTCACTGCTACTCCTTTCATCTCCAGCCTCATTTCCTCACTGCTCCTCCTTTCATCTCCAGCCTCATTTCCTCACTGCTCCTCCCTACATCTCCAGCCTCATTTCCTCACTGCTCCTCCCTACATCTCCAGCCTCATTTCCCCACTGCTCCTCCCTACATCTCCAGCCTCATTTCCTCACTGCTCCTCCCTACATCTCCAGCCTCATTTTCTCACTGCTCCTCCCTACATCTCCAGCCTCATTTCCACACTGTTCCTCCCTACATCTCCAGCCTCATTTCCTCGCTGCTCCTCCCTACATCTCCAGCCTCATTTCCTCACTGCTCCTCCCGACATCTCCAGCCTCATTTCCTCACTGCTCCTCCCTACGTCTCCAACCTCATTTCCTCACTGCTCCTCCCTACATCTCCAGCCTCATTTCCTCACTGCTCCTCCCTACATCTCCAGCCTCATTTCCACACTGCTCCTCCCTACATCTCCAGCCTCATTTTCTCACTGCTCCTCCCACCATCTCCAGCCTCATTTCCTCACTGCTCCTCCTTTCATCTCCAGCCTTATTTCCTCACTGCCCCTACCTACAGCTCCAGCCTCATTTCCTCACTGCTCCTCCCTACATCTCCAACCTCATTCATCACTGCTCTTCCTTTTATCTCCAGCCTCATTTCCTCACTGCTCCTCCCTACATCTCCAGCCTCAATTCCCCACTGCTCCTCCCTACATCTCCAGCCTCATTTCCTCGCTGCTCCTCCCTACATCTCCAGCCTCATTTCCTCACTGCTCCTCCCTACATCTCCAGCCTCAATACCTCACTGCTCCTCCCTAAATCTCCAGCCTCATTTTCTCACTGCTCCTCCCTACATCTCCAGCCTCATTTCCTCACTGCTCCTCCCTACGTCTCCAACCTCATTTCCTCACTGCTCCTCCCTACATCTCCAGCCTCATTTCCTCGCTGCTCCTCCCTACATCTCCAGCCTCATGCTCCTCCCTACGTCTCCAGCCTCATTTCCTCACTGCTCCTCCCTACGTCTCCAACCTCATTTCCTCACTGCTCCTCCCTACATCTCCAGACTCATTTCCACACTGCTCCTCCCTACATCTCCAGCCTCATTTCCTCGCTACACCTCCCTACGTCTCCAGCCTCATTTCCTCACTGCTCCTCCCTACGTCTCCAACCTCATTTCCTCACTGCTCCTCCCTACATCTCCAGCCTCATTTCCACACTGTTCCTCCCTACATCTCCAGCCTCATTTCCTCGCTGCTCCTCCCTACATCTCCAGCCTCATTTCCTCACTGCTCCTCCCTACATCTCCAGCCTCATTTCCTCACTGCTCCTCCCTACGTCTCCAACCTCATTTCCTCACTGCTCCTCCCTACATCTCCAGCCTCATTTCCTCACTGCTCCTCCCTACATCTCCAGCCTCATTTCCACACTGCTCCTCCCTACATCTTCAGCCTCATTTTCTCACTGCTCCTCCCTACATCTCCAGCAACAGTTCCTCACTGTTCCTCCTTACATCTCCAGCCTTATTTCCTCACTGCCCCTACCTACAGCTACAGCCTTATATCCTCACTGCTCCTCCCTACATCTCCAGCCTCATTCATCACTGCTCTTCCTTTTATCTCCAGCCTCATTTCCTCACTGCTCCTCCATACATCTGCAGTCTCATTTCCTCACTGCTCCTCCCTACATCTCCAGCCTCATTTCCTCACTGCTCCTCCCTACATCTCCAGTCTCATTTCCTCACTGCCCCTCGCTACATCTCCAGCCTCATTTCCTCACTGCTCCTCCTTTCATCTCCAGCCTCATTTCCCCACTGCTCCTCCTTTCATCTCCAGCCTCATTTCCTCACTGCTCCTCCCTACATCTCCAGCTTCATTTCCTCACTGCTCCTCCCTACATCTCCAGCCTCATTTCCTCACTGCTCCTCCCTACATCTCCAGCCTCATTTCCTCGCTGCTCCTCCCTACATCTCCAGCCTCATGCTCCTCCCTACATCTCCAGCCTCATTTCCTCACTGCTTCTCCCTACATCTCAATCCTCATTTCCTCACTGCTCCTCCCTACATCTCAATCCTCATTTCCTCACTGCTCCTCCCTACATCTCCAGCCTCATTTCCTCACTGCTCCTCCCTACATCTCAATCCTCATTTCCTCACTGCTCCTCCCTACATCTCAATACTCATTTCCTCACTGCTCCTCCCTACATCTCCAGCCTCATTTCCTCACTGCTCCTCCCTACATCTCAATCCTCATTTCCTCACTGCTCCTCCCTACATCTCCAGCCTCATTTCCTCACTGCTCCTCCTTACATCTCCAGCCTCATTTCCTCACTGCTCCTCTCTACATCTCCAGCCTCATTTCCTCACTGCTCCTCCCTACATCTCCAGCCTCATTTCCTCACTGCTCCTCCCTACATCTCCAGCCTCAATACCTCACTGCTCCTCCCTACATCTCCAGCCTCATTGCCTCACTGCTCCTCCCTACATCTCCAGCCTCATTTCCTCACTGCTCCTCCCTACATCTCAATCCTCATTTCCTCACTGCTCCTCCCTACATCTCCAGCCTCATTTCCTCACTGCTCCTCCTTACATCTCCAGCCTCATTTCCTCACTGCTCCTCCCTACATCTCCAGCCTCATTTCCTCACTGCTCCTCCCTACATCTCAATCCTCATTTCCTCACTGCTCCTCCCTACATCTCCAGCCTCATTTCCTCACTGCTCCTCCCTACATCTCCAGCCTCATTTCCTCACTGCTCTTCCCTACATCTCCAGCCTCATTTCCTTACTGCTCCTCCCTACATCTCCAGCCTCATTTCCTCACTGCTCCTCCCTACATCTCCAGCCTCATTTCCTCACTGCTCCTCCCTACATCTCCAGCAACAGTTCCTCACTGCTCCTCCCTACATCTCCAGCCTCATTTTCTCGCTGCTCCTCCCTACATCTCCAGCAACAGTTCCTCACTGCTCCTCCCTACATCCCCAGCCTCATTTCCTCACTGCTTCTCCCTACATCTCAATCCTCATTTCCTCACTGCTCCTCCCTACATCTCAATCCTCATTTCCTCACTGCTCCTCCCTACATCTCCAGCCTCATTTCCTCACTGCTCCTCCCTACATCTCCAGCCTCATTTCCTCACTGCTCCTCCCTACATCTCCAGCCTCATTTATCACTGCTCCTCCCTACATCTCCAGCCTCATTCCTCACTGCTCCTCCTTTTATTTCCAGCCTCATTTCCTCACTGCTCCTCCCTACATCTCCAGCCTCATTTCCTCACTGCTCCTCCCTACATCTCCAGCAACAGTTCCTCACTGCTCCTCCCTACATCTCCAGCCTCATTTCCTCACTGCTCCTCCCTACATCTCCAGCCTCATTTCCTCACTGCTCCTCCCTACATCTCCAGCCTCATTTCCTCACTGCTCCTCCCTACATCTCCAGCCTCATTTCCTCACTGCTCCTCCCTACATCTCAATCCTCATTTCCTCACTGCTCCTCCCTACATCTCCAGCCTCATTTCCTCACTGCTCCTCCCTACATCTCCAGCCTCATTTCCTCACTGCTCCTCCCTACATCTCCAGCCTCATTTCCTCACTGCTCCTCCCTACATCTCCAGCCTCATTTCCTCACTGCTCCTCCCCACATCTCCAGCAACAGTTCCTCACTGCTCCTCCCTACATCTCCAGCAACAGTTCCTCACTGTTCCTCCTTACATCTCCAGCCTTATTTCCTCACTGCCCCTACCTACAGCTACAGCCTTATATCCTCACTGCTCCTCCCTACATCTCCAGCCTCATTCATCACTGCTCTTCCTTTTATCTCCAGCCTCATTTCCTCACTGCTCCTCCATACATCTGCAGTCTCATTTCCTCACTGCTCCTCCCTACATCTCCAGCCTCATTTCCTCACTGCTCCTCCCTACATCTCCAGTCTCATTTCCTCACTGCCCCTCGCTACATCTCCAGCCTCATTTCCTCACTGCTCCTCCTTTCATCTCCAGCCTCATTTCCCCACTGCTCCTCCTTTCATCTCCAGCCTCATTTCCTCACTGCTCCTCCCTACATCTCCAGCTTCATTTCCTCACTGCTCCTCCCTACATCTCCAGCCTCAATTCCCCACTGCTGCTCCCTACATCTCCAGCCTCAATACCTCACTGCTCCTCCCTACATCTCCAGCCTCATTTTCTCACTGCTCCTCCCTACATCTCCAGCCTCATTTCCTCACTGCTCCTCCCTACATCTCCAGCCTCATTTCCTCGCTGCTCCTCCCTACATCTCCAGCCTCATGCTCCTCCCTACATCTCCAGCCTCATTTCCTCACTGCTTCTCCCTACATCTCAATCCTCATTTCCTCACTGCTCCTCCCTACATCTCAATCCTCATTTCCTCACTGCTCCTCCCTACATCTCCAGCCTCATTTCCTCACTGCTCCTCCCTACATCTCAATCCTCATTTCCTCACTGCTCCTCCCTACATCTCAATACTCATTTCCTCACTGCTCCTCCCTACATCTCCAGCCTCATTTCCTCACTGCTCCTCCCTACATCTCAATCCTCATTTCCTCACTGCTCCTCCCTACATCTCCAGCCTCATTTCCTCACTGCTCCTCCTTACATCTCCAGCCTCATTTCCTCACTGCTCCTCTCTACATCTCCAGCCTCATTTCCTCACTGCTCCTCCCTACATCTCCAGCCTCATTTCCTCACTGCTCCTCCCTACATCTCCAGCCTCAATACCTCACTGCTCCTCCCTACATCTCCAGCCTCATTGCCTCACTGCTCCTCCCTACATCTCCAGCCTCATTTCCTCACTGCTCCTCCCTACATCTCAATCCTCATTTCCTCACTGCTCCTCCCTACATCTCCAGCCTCATTTCCTCACTGCTCCTCCTTACATCTCCAGCCTCATTTCCTCACTGCTCCTCCCTACATCTCCAGCCTCATTTCCTCACTGCTCCTCCCTACATCTCAATCCTCATTTCCTCACTGCTCCTCCCTACATCTCCAGCCTCATTTCCTCACTGCTCCTCCCTACATCTCCAGCCTCATTTCCTCACTGCTCTTCCCTACATCTCCAGCCTCATTTCCTTACTGCTCCTCCCTACATCTCCAGCCTCATTTCCTCACTGCTCCTCCCTACATCTCCAGCCTCATTTCCTCACTGCTCCTCCCTACATCTCCAGCAACAGTTCCTCACTGCTCCTCCCTACATCTCCAGCCTCATTTTCTCGCTGCTCCTCCCTACATCTCCAGCAACAGTTCCTCACTGCTCCTCCCTACATCCCCAGCCTCATTTCCTCACTGCTTCTCCCTACATCTCAATCCTCATTTCCTCACTGCTCCTCCCTACATCTCAATCCTCATTTCCTCACTGCTCCTCCCTACATCTCCAGCCTCATTTCCTCACTGCTCCTCCCTACATCTCCAGCCTCATTTCCTCACTGCTCCTCCCTACATCTCCAGCCTCATTTATCACTGCTCCTCCCTACATCTCCAGCCTCATTCCTCACTGCTCCTCCTTTTATCTCCAGCCTCATTTCCTCACTGCTCCTCCCTACATCTCCAGCCTCATTTCCTCACTGCTCCTCCCTACATCTCCAGCAACAGTTCCTCACTGCTCCTCCCTACATCTCCAGCCTCATTTCCTCACTGCTCCTCCCTACATCTCCAGCCTCATTTCCTCACTGCTCCTCCCTACATCTCCAGCCTCATTTCCTCACTGCTCCTCCCTACATCTCCAGTCTCATTTCCTCACCGCTCCTCCCTACATCTCAATCCTCATTTCCTCACTGCTCCTCCCTACATCTCCAGCCTCATTTCCTCACTGCTCCTTCCTACATCTCCAGCCTCATTTCCTCACTGCTCCTCCCTACATCTCCAGCCTCATTTCCTCACTGCTCCTCCCTACATCTCCAGCCTCATTTCCTCACTGCTCCTCCCCACATCTCCAGCAACAGTTCCTCACTGCTCCTCCCTACATCTCCAGCCTCATTTCCTCACTGCTCCTCCCTACATCTCAATCCTCATTTCCTCACTGCTCCTCCCTACATCTCCAGCCTCATTTCCTCACTGCTCCTACCTACATCTCCAGCCTCATTTCCTCACTGCTCCTCCCTACATCTCCAGCCTCATTCATCACTGCTCGTCCCTACAGCTCCAGCCTCATTCATCACTGCTCCTCCTTTTATCTCCAGCCTCATTTCCTCACTGCTCCTCCCTACATCTCCAGCCTCATTTCCTCACTGCTCCTCCCTACATCTCCAGCCTCATTTCCTCACTGCTCCTCCCTACCTCTCCAGCCTCATTTCCTCACTGCTCCTCCCTACATCTCCAACCTCAATACCTCACTGCTCCTCCCTACATCTCCAGCCTCAACACCTCACTGCTCCTCCCTACATCTCCAACCTCATTTCCTCACTGCTCCTCCCTACATCTCCAGCCTCATTTCCTCACTGCTCCTCCCTACATCTCCAGCCTCATTTCCTCACTGTTCCTCCCTACATCTCCAGCCTAATTTCATCGCTGCTCCTCCCTACATCTCCAGCCTCATTACCTCACTGCTCCTCCCTACATCTCCAGCCTCATTTCCTCACTGCTCCTCCCTACATCTCAATCCTCATTTCCTCACTGCTCCTCCCTACATCTCCAGCCTCATTTCATCGCTGCTCCTCCCTACATCTCAATCCTCATTTCCTCACTGCTCCTCCCTACATCTCCAGCCTCATTTCCTCACTGCTCCTCCCTACATCTCCAGCCTCATTTCCTCACTGCTCTTCCCTACATCTCCAGCCTCATTTCCTTACTGCTCCTCCCTACATCTCCAGCCTCATTTCCTCACTGCTCCTCCCTACATCTCCAGCCTCATTTCCTCACTGCTCCTCCCTACATCTCCAGCAACAGTTCCTCACTGCTCCTCCCTACATCTCCAGCCTCATTTTCTCGCTGCTCCTCCCTACATCTCCAGCAACAGTTCCTCACTGCTCCTCCCTACATCCCCAGCCTCATTTCCTCACTGCTTCTCCCTACATCTCAATCCTCATTTCCTCACTGCTCCTCCCTACATCTCAATCCTCATTTCCTCACTGCTCCTCCCTACATCTCCAGCCTCATTTCCTCACTGCTCCTCCCTACATCTCCAGCCTCATTTCCTCACTGCTCCTCCCTACATCTCCAGCCTCATTTATCACTGCTCCTCCCTACATCTCCAGCCTCATTCCTCACTGCTCCTCCTTTTATCTCCAGCCTCATTTCCTCACTGCTCCTCCCTACATCTCCAGCCTCATTTCCTCACTGCTCCTCCCTACATCTCCAGCAACAGTTCCTCACTGCTCCTCCCTACATCTCCAGCCTCATTTCCTCACTGCTCCTCCCTACATCTCCAGCCTCATTTCCTCACTGCTCCTCCCTACATCTCCAGCCTCATTTCCTCACTGCTCCTCCCTACATCTCCAGCCTCATTTCCTCACTGCTCCTCCCCACATCTCCAGCAACAGTTCCTCACTGCTCCTCCCTACATCTCCAGCAACAGTTCCTCACTGTTCCTCCTTACATCTCCAGCCTTATTTCCTCACTGCCCCTACCTACAGCTACAGCCTTATATCCTCACTGCTCCTCCCTACATCTCCAGCCTCATTCATCACTGCTCTTCCTTTTATCTCCAGCCTCATTTCCTCACTGCTCCTCCATACATCTGCAGTCTCATTTCCTCACTGCTCCTCCCTACATCTCCAGCCTCATTTCCTCACTGCTCCTCCCTACATCTCCAGTCTCATTTCCTCACTGCCCCTCGCTACATCTCCAGCCTCATTTCCTCACTGCTCCTCCTTTCATCTCCAGCCTCATTTCCCCACTGCTCCTCCTTTCATCTCCAGCCTCATTTCCTCACTGCTCCTCCCTACATCTCCAGCTTCATTTCCTCACTGCTCCTCCCTACATCTCCAGCCTCAATTCCCCACTGCTGCTCCCTACATCTCCAGCCTCAATACCTCACTGCTCCTCCCTACATCTCCAGCCTCATTTTCTCACTGCTCCTCCCTACATCTCCAGCCTCATTTCCTCACTGCTCCTCCCTACATCTCCAGCCTCATTTCCTCGCTGCTCCTCCCTACATCTCCAGCCTCATGCTCCTCCCTACATCTCCAGCCTCATTTCCTCACTGCTTCTCCCTACATCTCAATCCTCATTTCCTCACTGCTCCTCCCTACATCTCAATCCTCATTTCCTCACTGCTCCTCCCTACATCTCCAGCCTCATTTCCTCACTGCTCCTCCCTACATCTCAATCCTCATTTCCTCACTGCTCCTCCCTACATCTCAATACTCATTTCCTCACTGCTCCTCCCTACATCTCCAGCCTCATTTCCTCACTGCTCCTCCCTACATCTCAATCCTCATTTCCTCACTGCTCCTCCCTACATCTCCAGCCTCATTTCCTCACTGCTCCTCCTTACATCTCCAGCCTCATTTCCTCACTGCTCCTCTCTACATCTCCAGCCTCATTTCCTCACTGCTCCTCCCTACATCTCCAGCCTCATTTCCTCACTGCTCCTCCCTACATCTCCAGCCTCAATACCTCACTGCTCCTCCCTACATCTCCAGCCTCATTGCCTCACTGCTCCTCCCTACATCTCCAGCCTCATTTCCTCACTGCTCCTCCCTACATCTCAATCCTCATTTCCTCACTGCTCCTCCCTACATCTCCAGCCTCATTTCCTCACTGCTCCTCCTTACATCTCCAGCCTCATTTCCTCACTGCTCCTCCCTACATCTCCAGCCTCATTTCCTCACTGCTCCTCCCTACATCTCAATCCTCATTTCCTCACTGCTCCTCCCTACATCTCCAGCCTCATTTCCTCACTGCTCCTCCCTACATCTCCAGCCTCATTTCCTCACTGCTCTTCCCTACATCTCCAGCCTCATTTCCTTACTGCTCCTCCCTACATCTCCAGCCTCATTTCCTCACTGCTCCTCCCTACATCTCCAGCCTCATTTCCTCACTGCTCCTCCCTACATCTCCAGCAACAGTTCCTCACTGCTCCTCCCTACATCTCCAGCCTCATTTTCTCGCTGCTCCTCCCTACATCTCCAGCAACAGTTCCTCACTGCTCCTCCCTACATCCCCAGCCTCATTTCCTCACTGCTTCTCCCTACATCTCAATCCTCATTTCCTCACTGCTCCTCCCTACATCTCAATCCTCATTTCCTCACTGCTCCTCCCTACATCTCCAGCCTCATTTCCTCACTGCTCCTCCCTACATCTCCAGCCTCATTTCCTCACTGCTCCTCCCTACATCTCCAGCCTCATTTATCACTGCTCCTCCCTACATCTCCAGCCTCATTCCTCACTGCTCCTCCTTTTATCTCCAGCCTCATTTCCTCACTGCTCCTCCCTACATCTCCAGCCTCATTTCCTCACTGCTCCTCCCTACATCTCCAGCAACAGTTCCTCACTGCTCCTCCCTACATCTCCAGCCTCATTTCCTCACTGCTCCTCCCTACATCTCCAGCCTCATTTCCTCACTGCTCCTCCCTACATCTCCAGCCTCATTTCCTCACTGCTCCTCCCTACATCTCCAGTCTCATTTCCTCACCGCTCCTCCCTACATCTCAATCCTCATTTCCTCACTGCTCCTCCCTACATCTCCAGCCTCATTTCCTCACTGCTCCTTCCTACATCTCCAGCCTCATTTCCTCACTGCTCCTCCCTACATCTCCAGCCTCATTTCCTCACTGCTCCTCCCTACATCTCCAGCCTCATTTCCTCACTGCTCCTCCCCACATCTCCAGCAACAGTTCCTCACTGCTCCTCCCTACATCTCCAGCCTCATTTCCTCACTGCTCCTCCCTACATCTCAATCCTCATTTCCTCACTGCTCCTCCCTACATCTCCAGCCTCATTTCCTCACTGCTCCTCCCTACATCTCAATCCTCATTTCCTCACTGCTCCTCCCTACATCTCCAGCCTCATTTCCTCACTGCTCCTACCTACATCTCCAGCCTCATTTCCTCACTGCTCCTCCCTACATCTCCAGCCTCATTCATCACTGCTCGTCCCTACAGCTCCAGCCTCATTCATCACTGCTCCTCCTTTTATCTCCAGCCTCATTTCCTCACTGCTCCTCCCTACATCTCCAGCCTCATTTCCTCACTGCTCCTCCCTACATCTCCAGCCTCATTTCCTCACTGCTCCTCCCTACCTCTCCAGCCTCATTTCCTCACTGCTCCTCCCTACATCTCCAACCTCAATACCTCACTGCTCCTCCCTACATCTCCAGCCTCAACACCTCACTGCTCCTCCCTACATCTCCAACCTCATTTCCTCACTGCTCCTCCCTACATCTCCAGCCTCATTTCCTCACTGCTCCTCCCTACATCTCCAGCCTCATTTCCTCACTGTTCCTCCCTACATCTCCAGCCTAATTTCATCGCTGCTCCTCCCTACATCTCCAGCCTCATTACCTCACTGCTCCTCCCTACATCTCCAGCCTCATTTCCTCACTGCTCCTCCCTACATCTCAATCCTCATTTCCTCACTGCTCCTCCCTACATCTCCAGCCTCATTTCATCGCTGCTCCTCCCTACGTCTCCAACCTCATTTCCTCACTGCTCCTCCCTACATCTCCAGCCTCATTTCCACACTGTACCTCCCTACATCTCCAGCCTCATTTCCTCGCTGCTCCTCCCTACATCTCCAGCCTCATTTCCTCACTGCTCCTCCCTACATCTCCAGCCTCATTTCCTCGCTGCTCCTCCCTACATCTCCATCCTCGTTACCTCACTGCTCCTCCCTACATCTCCAGCCTCATTACCTCAGTGCTCCTCCCTATATCTCCAGCCTCATTTCATCGCTGCTCCTCCCTACATCTCCAGCCTCATATCCTCATTGCTCCTCCCTACATCTCCAGCCTCATTTCCTCACTGCTCCTCCCTACATCTCCAGCCTCATTTCCACACTGCCCCTCCCTACATTTCCAGCCTCATTTCCTCACTGCTCCTCCCTACATCTCCAGCCTCATTTTCTCACTGCTCCTCCCTACATCTCCAGCCTCATTTCCTCACTGCTCCTCCCTACGTCTCCAACCTCATTTCCTCACTGCTCCTCCCTACATCTCCAGCCTCATTTCCTCACTGCTCCTCCCTACATCTCCAGCCTCATTTCCTCACTGCTCCTCCCTACATCTCCAGCAACAGTTCCTCACTGCTCCTCCCTAAATCTCCAGCCTGATTTCCTCGCTGCTCCTCCCTACATCTCCAGCAACAGTTCCTCACTGCTCATCCCTACATCCCCAGCCTCATTTCCTCACTGCTTCTCCCTACATCTCAATCCTCATTTCCTCACTGCTCCTCCCTACATCTCAATCCTCATTTCCTCACTGCTCCTCCCTACATCTCCAGCCTCATTTCCTCACTGCTCCTCCCTACATCTCCAGCCTCATTTCCTCACTGCTCCTCCCTACATCTCCAGCCTCATTTATCACTGCTCCTCCCTACATCTCCAGCCTCATTCATCACTGCTCCTCCTTTTATCTCCAGCCTCATTTCCTCACTGCTCCTCCCTACATCTCCAACCTCATTTCCTCACTGCTCCTCCCTACATCTCCAGCAACAGTTCCTCACTGCTCCTCCCTACATCTCCAGCCTCATTTCCTCGCTGCTGCTCCTCCCTACATCTCCAGCAACAGTTCCTCACTGCTCCTCCCTACATCTCCAGCCTCATTTCCTCACTGCTCCTCCCTACATCTCCAGCCTCATTTCCTCACTGCTCCAACCTACATCTCCAGCCTCATTTCCTCACTGCTCCTCCCTACATCTCAATCCTCATTTCCTCACTGCTCCTCCCTACATCTCCAGCCTCATTTCCTCACTGCTCCTCCCTACATCTCCAGCCTCATTTCCTCACTGCTCCTCCCTACATCTCCAGCCTCATTTCCTCACTGCTCCTCCCTACATCTCCAGCCTCATTTCCTCACTGCTCCTCCCCACATCTCCAGCAACAGTTCCTCACTGCTCCTCCCTACATCTCCAGCCTCATTTCCTCACTGCTCCTCCCTACATCTCAATCCTCATTTCCTCACTGCTCCTCCCTACATCTCCAGCCTCATTTCCTCACTGCTCCTCCCTACATCTCAATCCTCATTTCCTCACTGCTCCTCCCTACATCTCCAGCCTCATTTCCTCACTGCTCCTCCCTACATCTCCAGCCTCATTTCCTCACTGCTCCTCCCTACATCTCCAGCCTCATTCATCACTGCTCGTCCCTACAGCTCCAGCCTCATTCATCACTGCTCCTCCTTTTATCTCCAGCCTCATTTCCTCACTGCTCCTCCCTACATCTCCAGCCTCATTTCCTCACTGCTCCTCCCTACATCTCCAGCCTCATTTCCTCACTGCTCCTCCCTACCTCTCCAGCCTCATTTCCTCACTGCTCCTCCCTACATCTCCAACCTCAATACCTCACTGCTCCTCCCTACATCTCCAGCCTCAATACCTCACTGCTCCTCCCTACATCTCCAGCCTCATTTTCTCACTGCTCCTCCCTACATCTCCAGCCTCATTTCCTCACTGCTCCTCCCTACATCTCCAGCCTCATTTCCTCGCTGCTCCTCCCTACATCTCCAGCCTCATGCTCCTCCCTACATCTCCAGCCTCATTTCCTCACTGCTTCTCCCTACATCTCAATCCTCATTTCCTCACTGCTCCTCCCTACATCTCAATCCTCATTTCCTCACTGCTCCTCCCTACATCTCCAGCCTCATTTCCTCACTGCTCCTCCCTACATCTCAATCCTCATTTCCTCACTGCTCCTCCCTACATCTCAATACTCATTTCCTCACTGCTCCTCCCTACATCTCCAGCCTCATTTCCTCACTGCTCCTCCCTACATCTCAATCCTCATTTCCTCACTGCTCCTCCCTACATCTCCAGCCTCATTTCCTCACTGCTCCTCCTTACATCTCCAGCCTCATTTCCTCACTGCTCCTCTCTACATCTCCAGCCTCATTTCCTCACTGCTCCTCCCTACATCTCCAGCCTCATTTCCTCACTGCTCCTCCCTACATCTCCAGCCTCAATACCTCACTGCTCCTCCCTACATCTCCAGCCTCATTGCCTCACTGCTCCTCCCTACATCTCCAGCCTCATTTCCTCACTGCTCCTCCCTACATCTCAATCCTCATTTCCTCACTGCTCCTCCCTACATCTCCAGCCTCATTTCCTCACTGCTCCTCCTTACATCTCCAGCCTCATTTCCTCACTGCTCCTCCCTACATCTCCAGCCTCATTTCCTCACTGCTCCTCCCTACATCTCAATCCTCATTTCCTCACTGCTCCTCCCTACATCTCCAGCCTCATTTCCTCACTGCTCCTCCCTACATCTCCAGCCTCATTTCCTCACTGCTCTTCCCTACATCTCCAGCCTCATTTCCTTACTGCTCCTCCCTACATCTCCAGCCTCATTTCCTCACTGCTTCTCCCTACATCTCCAGCCTCATTTCCTCACTGCTCCTCCCTACATCTCCAGCAACAGTTCCTCACTGCTCCTCCCTACATCTCCAGCCTCATTTTCTCGCTGCTCCTCCCTACATCTCCAGCAACAGTTCCTCACTGCTCCTCCCTACATCCCCAGCCTCATTTCCTCACTGCTTCTCCCTACATCTCAATCCTCATTTCCTCACTGCTCCTCCCTACATCTCAATCCTCATTTCCTCACTGCTCCTCCCTACATCTCCAGCCTCATTTCCTCACTGCTCCTCCCTACATCTCCAGCCTCATTTCCTCACTGCTCCTCCCTACATCTCCAGCCTCATTTATCACTGCTCCTCCCTACATCTCCAGCCTCATTCCTCACTGCTCCTCCTTTTATCTCCAGCCTCATTTCCTCACTGCTCCTCCCTACATCTCCAGCCTCATTTCCTCACTGCTCCTCCCTACATCTCCAGCAACAGTTCCTCACTGCTCCTCCCTACATCTCCAGCCTCATTTCCTCACTGCTCCTCCCTACATCTCCAGCCTCATTTCCTCACTGCTCCTCCCTACATCTCCAGCCTCATTTCCTCACTGCTCCTCCCTACATCTCCAGCCTCATTTCCTCACTGCTCCTCCCTACATCTCAATCCTCATTTCCTCACTGCTCCTCCCTACATCTCCAGCCTCATTTCCTCACTGCTCCTCCCTACATCTCCAGCCTCATTTCCTCACTGCTCCTCCCTACATCTCCAGCCTCATTTCCTCACTGCTCCTCCCTACATCTCCAGCCTCATTTCCTCACTGCTCCTCCCCACATCTCCAGCAACAGTTCCTCACTGCTCCTCCCTACATCTCCAGCCTCATTTCCTCACTGCTCCTCCCTACATCTCAATCCTCATTTCCTCACTGCTCCTCCCTACATCTCCAGCCTCATTTCCTCACTGCTCCTCCCTACATCTCAATCCTCATTTCCTCACTGCTCCTCCCTACATCTCCAGCCTCATTTCCTCACTGCTCCTACCTACATCTCCAGCCTCATTTCCTCACTGCTCCTCCCTACATCTCCAGCCTCATTCATCACTGCTCGTCCCTACAGCTCCAGCCTCATTCATCACTGCTCCTCCTTTTATCTCCAGCCTCATTTCCTCACTGCTCCTCCCTACATCTCCAGCCTCATTTCCTCACTGCTCCTCCCTACATCTCCAGCCTCATTTCCTCACTGCTCCTCCCTACCTCTCCAGCCTCATTTCCTCACTGCTCCTCCCTACATCTCCAACCTCAATACCTCACTGCTCCTCCCTACATCTCCAGCCTCAACACCTCACTGCTCCTCCCTACATCTCCAACCTCATTTCCTCACTGCTCCTCCCTACATCTCCAGCCTCATTTCCTCACTGCTCCTCCCTACATCTCCAGCCTCATTTCCTCACTGTTCCTCCCTACATCTCCAGCCTAATTTCATCGCTGCTCCTCCCTACATCTCCAGCCTCATTACCTCACTGCTCCTCCCTACATCTCCAGCCTCATTTCCTCACTGCTCCTCCCTACATCTCAATCCTCATTTCCTCACTGCTCCTCCCTACATCTCCAGCCTCATTTCATCGCTGCTCCTCCCTACGTCTCCAACCTCATTTCCTCACTGTTCCTCCCTACATCTCCAGCCTAATTTCATCGCTGCTCCTCCCTACATCTCCAGCCTCATTACCTCACTGCTCCTCCCTACATCTCCAGCCTCATTTCCTCACTGCTCCTCCCTACATCTCAATCCTCATTTCCTCACTGCTCCTCCCTACATCTCCAGCCTCATTTCATCGCTGCTCCTCCCTACGTCTCCAACCTCATTTCCTCACTGCTCCTCCCTACATCTCCAGCCTCATTTCCTCACTGCTCCTCCCTACATCTCAATCCTCATTTCCTCACTGCTCCTCCCTACATCTCCAGCCTCATTTCCTCACTGCTCCTACCTACATCTCCAGCCTCATTTCCTCACTGCTCCTCCCTACATCTCCAGCCTCATTCATCACTGCTCGTCCCTACAGCTCCAGCCTCATTCATCACTGCTCCTCCTTTTATCTCCAGCCTCATTTCCTCACTGCTCCTCCCTACATCTCCAGCCTCATTTCCTCACTGCTCCTCCCTACATCTCCAGCCTCATTTCCTCACTGCTCCTCCCTACCTCTCCAGCCTCATTTCCTCACTGCTCCTCCCTACATCTCCAACCTCAATACCTCACTGCTCCTCCCTACATCTCCAGCCTCAACACCTCACTGCTCCTCCCTACATCTCCAACCTCATTTCCTCACTGCTCCTCCCTACATCTCCAGCCTCATTTCCTCACTGCTCCTCCCTACATCTCCAGCCTCATTTCCTCACTGTTCCTCCCTACATCTCCAGCCTAATTTCATCGCTGCTCCTCCCTACATCTCCAGCCTCATTACCTCACTGCTCCTCCCTACATCTCCAGCCTCATTTCCTCACTGCTCCTCCCTACATCTCAATCCTCATTTCCTCACTGCTCCTCCCTACATCTCCAGCCTCATTTCATCGCTGCTCCTCCCTACGTCTCCAACCTCATTTCCTCACTGTTCCTCCCTACATCTCCAGCCTAATTTCATCGCTGCTCCTCCCTACATCTCCAGCCTCATTACCTCACTGCTCCTCCCTACATCTCCAGCCTCATTTCCTCACTGCTCCTCCCTACATCTCAATCCTCATTTCCTCACTGCTCCTCCCTACATCTCCAGCCTCATTTCATCGCTGCTCCTCCCTACGTCTCCAACCTCATTTCCTCACTGCTCCTCCCTACATCTCCAGCCTCATTTCCACACTGTACCTCCCTACATCTCCAGCCTCATTTCCTCGCTGCTCCTCCCTACATCTCCAGCCTCATTTCCTCACTGCTCCTCCCTACATCTCCAGCCTCATTTCCTCGCTGCTCCTCCCTACATCTCCATCCTCATTACCTCACTGCTCCTCCCTACATCTCCAGCCTCATTACCTCAGTGCTCCTCCCTATATCTCCAGCCTCATTTCATCGCTGCTCCTCCCTACATCTCCAGCCTCATATCCTCATTGCTCCTCCCTACATCTCCAGCCTCATTTCCTCACTGCTCCTCCCTACATCTCCAGCCTCATTTCCACACTGCCCCTCCCTACATCTCCAGCCTCATTTCCTCACTGCTCCTCCCTACATCTCCAGCCTCATTTTCTCACTGCTCCTCCCTACATCTCCAGCCTCATTTCCTCACTGCTCCTCCCTACGTCTCCAACCTCATTTCCTCACTGCTCCTCCCTACATCTCCAGCCTCATTTCCTCACTGCTCCTCCCTACATCTCCAGCCTCATTTCCTCACTGCTCCTCCCTACATCTCCAGCAACAGTTCCTCACTGCTCCTCCCTAAATCTCCAGCCTGATTTCCTCGCTGCTCCTCCCTACATCTCCAGCAACAGTTCCTCACTGCTCATCCCTACATCCCCAGCCTCATTTCCTCACTGCTTCTCCCTACATCTCAATCCTCATTTCCTCACTGCTCCTCCCTACATCTCAATCCTCATTTCCTCACTGCTCCTCCCTACATCTCCAGCCTCATTTCCTCACTGCTCCTCCCTACATCTCCAGCCTCATTTCCTCACTGCTCCTCCCTACATCTCCAGCCTCATTTATCACTGCTCCTCCCTACATCTCCAGCCTCATTCATCACTGCTCCTCCTTTTATCTCCAGCCTCATTTCCTCACTGCTCCTCCCTACATCTCCAACATCATTTCCTCACTGCTCCTCCCTACATCTCCAGCAACAGTTCCTCACTGCTCCTCCCTACATCTCCAGCCTCATTTCCTCGCTGCTGCTCCTCCCTACATCTCCAGCAACAGTTCCTCACTGCTCCTCCCTACATCTCCAGCCTCATTTCCTCACTGCTCCTCCCTACATCTCCAGCCTCATTTCCTCACTGCTCCAACCTACATCTCCAGCCTCATTTCCTCACTGCTCCTCCCTACATCTCAATCCTCATTTCCTCACTGCTCCTCCCTACATCTCCAGCCTCATTTCCTCACTGCTCCTCCCTACATCTCCAGCCTCATTTCCTCACTGCTCCTCCCTACATCTCCAGCCTCATTTCCTCACTGCTCCTCCCTACATCTCCAGCCTCATTTCCTCACTGCTCCTCCCCACATCTCCAGCAACAGTTCCTCACTGCTCCTCCCTACATCTCCAGCCTCATTTCCTCACTGCTCCTCCCTACATCTCAATCCTCATTTCCTCACTGCTCCTCCCTACATCTCCAGCCTCATTTCCTCACTGCTCCTCCCTACATCTCAATCCTCATTTCCTCACTGCTCCTCCCTACATCTCCAGCCTCATTTCCTCACTGTTCCTCCCTACATCTCCAGCCTAATTTCATCGCTGCTCCTCCCTACATCTCCAGCCTCATTACCTCACTGCTCCTCCCTACATCTCCAGCCTCATTTCCTCACTGCTCCTCCCTACATCTCAATCCTCATTTCCTCACTGCTCCTCCCTACATCTCCAGCCTCATTTCATCGCTGCTCCTCCCTACGTCTCCAACCTCATTTCCTCACTGCTCCTCCCTACATCTCCAGCCTCATTTCCACACTGTACCTCCCTACATCTCCAGCCTCATTTCCTCGCTGCTCCTCCCTACATCTCCAGCCTCATTTCCTCACTGCTCCTCCCTACATCTCCAGCCTCATTTCCTCGCTGCTCCTCCCTACATCTCCATCCTCATTACCTCACTGCTCCTCCCTACATCTCCAGCCTCATTACCTCAGTGCTCCTCCCTATATCTCCAGCCTCATTTCATCGCTGCTCCTCCCTACATCTCCAGCCTCATATCCTCATTGCTCCTCCCTACATCTCCAGCCTCATTTCCTCACTGCTCCTCCCTACATCTCCAGCCTCATTTCCACACTGCCCCTCCCTACATTTCCAGCCTCATTTCCTCACTGCTCCTCCCTACATCTCCAGCCTCATTTTCTCACTGCTCCTCCCTACATCTCCAGCCTCATTTCCTCACTGCTCCTCCCTACGTCTCCAACCTCATTTCCTCACTGCTCCTCCCTACATCTCCAGCCTCATTTCCTCACTGCTCCTCCCTACATCTCCAGCCTCATTTCCTCACTGCTCCTCCCTACATCTCCAGCAACAGTTCCTCACTGCTCCTCCCTAAATCTCCAGCCTGATTTCCTCGCTGCTCCTCCCTACATCTCCAGCAACAGTTCCTCACTGCTCATCCCTACATCCCCAGCCTCATTTCCTCACTGCTTCTCCCTACATCTCAATCCTCATTTCCTCACTGCTCCTCCCTACATCTCAATCCTCATTTCCTCACTGCTCCTCCCTACATCTCCAGCCTCATTTCCTCACTGCTCCTCCCTACATCTCCAGCCTCATTTCCTCACTGCTCCTCCCTACATCTCCAGCCTCATTTATCACTGCTCCTCCCTACATCTCCAGCCTCATTCATCACTGCTCCTCCTTTTATCTCCAGCCTCATTTCCTCACTGCTCCTCCCTACATCTCCAACCTCATTTCCTCACTGCTCCTCCCTACATCTCCAGCAACAGTTCCTCACTGCTCCTCCCTACATCTCCAGCCTCATTTCCTCGCTGCTGCTCCTCCCTACATCTCCAGCAACAGTTCCTCACTGCTCCTCCCTACATCTCCAGCCTCATTTCCTCACTGCTCCTCCCTACATCTCCAGCCTCATTTCCTCACTGCTCCAACCTACATCTCCAGCCTCATTTCCTCACTGCTCCTCCCTACATCTCAATCCTCATTTCCTCACTGCTCCTCCCTACATCTCCAGCCTCATTTCCTCACTGCTCCTCCCTACATCTCCAGCCTCATTTCCTCACTGCTCCTCCCTACATCTCCAGCCTCATTTCCTCACTGCTCCTCCCTACATCTCCAGCCTCATTTCCTCACTGCTCCTCCCCACATCTCCAGCAACAGTTCCTCACTGCTCCTCCCTACATCTCCAGCCTCATTTCCTCACTGCTCCTCCCTACATCTCAATCCTCATTTCCTCACTGCTCCTCCCTACATCTCCAGCCTCATTTCCTCACTGCTCCTCCCTACATCTCAATCCTCATTTCCTCACTGCTCCTCCCTACATCTCCAGCCTCATTTCCTCACTGCTCCTCCCTACATCTCCAGCCTCATTTCCTCACTGCTCCTCCCTACATCTCCAGCCTCATTCATCACTGCTCGTCCCTACAGCTCCAGCCTCATTCATCACTGCTCCTCCTTTTATCTCCAGCCTCATTTCCTCACTGCTCCTCCCTACATCTCCAGCCTCATTTCCTCACTGCTCCTCCCTACATCTCCAGCCTCATTTCCTCACTGCTCCTCCCTACCTCTCCAGCCTCATTTCCTCACTGCTCCTCCCTACATCTCCAACCTCAATACCTCACTGCTCCTCCCTACATCTCCAGCCTCAATACCTCACTGCTCCTCCCTACATCTCCAGCCTCATTTTCTCACTGCTCCTCCCTACATCTCCAGCCTCATTTCCTCACTGCTCCTCCCTACATCTCCAGCCTCATTTCCTCGCTGCTCCTCCCTACATCTCCAGCCTCATGCTCCTCCCTACATCTCCAGCCTCATTTCCTCACTGCTTCTCCCTACATCTCAATCCTCATTTCCTCACTGCTCCTCCCTACATCTCAATCCTCATTTCCTCACTGCTCCTCCCTACATCTCCAGCCTCATTTCCTCACTGCTCCTCCCTACATCTCAATCCTCATTTCCTCACTGCTCCTCCCTACATCTCAATACTCATTTCCTCACTGCTCCTCCCTACATCTCCAGCCTCATTTCCTCACTGCTCCTCCCTACATCTCAATCCTCATTTCCTCACTGCTCCTCCCTACATCTCCAGCCTCATTTCCTCACTGCTCCTCCTTACATCTCCAGCCTCATTTCCTCACTGCTCCTCTCTACATCTCCAGCCTCATTTCCTCACTGCTCCTCCCTACATCTCCAGCCTCATTTCCTCACTGCTCCTCCCTACATCTCCTGCCTCAATACCTCACTGCTCCTCCCTACATCTCCAGCCTCATTGCCTCACTGCTCCTCCCTACATCTCCAGCCTCATTTCCTCACTGCTCCTCCCTACATCTCAATCCTCATTTCCTCACTGCTCCTCCCTACATCTCCAGCCTCATTTCCTCACTGCTCCTCCTTACATCTCCAGCCTCATTTCCTCACTGCTCCTCCCTACATCTCCAGCCTCATTTCCTCACTGCTCCTCCCTACATCTCAATCCTCATTTCCTCACTGCTCCTCCCTACATCTCCAGCCTCATTTCCTCACTGCTCCTCCCTACATCTCCAGCCTCATTTCCTCACTGCTCTTCCCTACATCTCCAGCCTCATTTCCTTACTGCTCCTCCCTACATCTCCAGCCTCATTTCCTCACTGCTTCTCCCTACATCTCCAGCCTCATTTCCTCACTGCTCCTCCCTACATCTCCAGCAACAGTTCCTCACTGCTCCTCCCTACATCTCCAGCCTCATTTTCTCGCTGCTCCTCCCTACATCTCCAGCAACAGTTCCTCACTGCTCCTCCCTACATCCCCAGCCTCATTTCCTCACTGCTTCTCCCTACATCTCAATCCTCATTTCCTCACTGCTCCTCCCTACATCTCAATCCTCATTTCCTCACTGCTCCTCCCTACATCTCCAGCCTCATTTCCTCACTGCTCCTCCCTACATCTCCAGCCTCATTTCCTCACTGCTCCTCCCTACATCTCCAGCCTCATTTATCACTGCTCCTCCCTACATCTCCAGCCTCATTCCTCACTGCTCCTCCTTTTATCTCCAGCCTCATTTCCTCACTGCTCCTCCCTACATCTCCAGCCTCATTTCCTCACTGCTCCTCCCTACATCTCCAGCAACAGTTCCTCACTGCTCCTCCCTACATCTCCAGCCTCATTTCCTCACTGCTCCTCCCTACATCTCCAGCCTCATTTCCTCACTGCTCCTCCCTACATCTCCAGCCTCATTTCCTCACTGCTCCTCCCTACATCTCCAGCCTCATTTCCTCACTGCTCCTCCCTACATCTCAATCCTCATTTCCTCACTGCTCCTCCCTACATCTCCAGCCTCATTTCCTCACTGCTCCTCCCTACATCTCCAGCCTCATTTCCTCACTGCTCCTCCCTACATCTCCAGCCTCATTTCCTCACTGCTCCTCCCTACATCTCCAGCCTCATTTCCTCACTGCTCCTCCCCACATCTCCAGCAACAGTTCCTCACTGCTCCTCCCTACATCTCCAGCCTCATTTCCTCACTGCTCCTCCCTACATCTCAATCCTCATTTCCTCACTGCTCCTCCCTACATCTCCAGCCTCATTTCCTCACTGCTCCTCCCTACATCTCAATCCTCATTTCCTCACTGCTCCTCCCTACATCTCCAGCCTCATTTCCTCACTGCTCCTACCTACATCTCCAGCCTCATTTCCTCACTGCTCCTCCCTACATCTCCAGCCTCATTCATCACTGCTCGTCCCTACAGCTCCAGCCTCATTCATCACTGCTCCTCCTTTTATCTCCAGCCTCATTTCCTCACTGCTCCTCCCTACATCTCCAGCCTCATTTCCTCACTGCTCCTCCCTACATCTCCAGCCTCATTTCCTCACTGCTCCTCCCTACCTCTCCAGCCTCATTTCCTCACTGCTCCTCCCTACATCTCCAACCTCAATACCTCACTGCTCCTCCCTACATCTCCAGCCTCAACACCTCACTGCTCCTCCCTACATCTCCAACCTCATTTCCTCACTGCTCCTCCCTACATCTCCAGCCTCATTTCCTCACTGCTCCTCCCTACATCTCCAGCCTCATTTCCTCACTGTTCCTCCCTACATCTCCAGCCTAATTTCATCGCTGCTCCTCCCTACATCTCCAGCCTCATTACCTCACTGCTCCTCCCTACATCTCCAGCCTCATTTCCTCACTGCTCCTCCCTACATCTCAATCCTCATTTCCTCACTGCTCCTCCCTACATCTCCAGCCTCATTTCATCGCTGCTCCTCCCTACGTCTCCAACCTCATTTCCTCACTGTTCCTCCCTACATCTCCAGCCTAATTTCATCGCTGCTCCTCCCTACATCTCCAGCCTCATTACCTCACTGCTCCTCCCTACATCTCCAGCCTCATTTCCTCACTGCTCCTCCCTACATCTCAATCCTCATTTCCTCACTGCTCCTCCCTACATCTCCAGCCTCATTTCATCGCTGCTCCTCCCTACGTCTCCAACCTCATTTCCTCACTGCTCCTCCCTACATCTCCAGCCTCATTTCCACACTGTACCTCCCTACATCTCCAGCCTCATTTCCTCGCTGCTCCTCCCTACATCTCCAGCCTCATTTCCTCACTGCTCCTCCCTACATCTCCAGCCTCATTTCCTCGCTGCTCCTCCCTACATCTCCATCCTCATTACCTCACTGCTCCTCCCTACATCTCCAGCCTCATTACCTCAGTGCTCCTCCCTATATCTCCAGCCTCATTTCATCGCTGCTCCTCCCTACATCTCCAGCCTCATATCCTCATTGCTCCTCCCTACATCTCCAGCCTCATTTCCTCACTGCTCCTCCCTACATCTCCAGCCTCATTTCCACACTGCCCCTCCCTACATCTCCAGCCTCATTTCCTCACTGCTCCTCCCTACATCTCCAGCCTCATTTTCTCACTGCTCCTCCCTACATCTCCAGCCTCATTTCCTCACTGCTCCTCCCTACGTCTCCAACCTCATTTCCTCACTGCTCCTCCCTACATCTCCAGCCTCATTTCCTCACTGCTCCTCCCTACATCTCCAGCCTCATTTCCTCACTGCTCCTCCCTACATCTCCAGCAACAGTTCCTCACTGCTCCTCCCTAAATCTCCAGCCTGATTTCCTCGCTGCTCCTCCCTACATCTCCAGCAACAGTTCCTCACTGCTCATCCCTACATCCCCAGCCTCATTTCCTCACTGCTTCTCCCTACATCTCAATCCTCATTTCCTCACTGCTCCTCCCTACATCTCAATCCTCATTTCCTCACTGCTCCTCCCTACATCTCCAGCCTCATTTCCTCACTGCTCCTCCCTACATCTCCAGCCTCATTTCCTCACTGCTCCTCCCTACATCTCCAGCCTCATTTATCACTGCTCCTCCCTACATCTCCAGCCTCATTCATCACTGCTCCTCCTTTTATCTCCAGCCTCATTTCCTCACTGCTCCTCCCTACATCTCCAACCTCATTTCCTCACTGCTCCTCCCTACATCTCCAGCAACAGTTCCTCACTGCTCCTCCCTACATCTCCAGCCTCATTTCCTCGCTGCTGCTCCTCCCTACATCTCCAGCAACAGTTCCTCACTGCTCCTCCCTACATCTCCAGCCTCATTTCCTCACTGCTCCTCCCTACATCTCCAGCCTCATTTCCTCACTGCTCCAACCTACATCTCCAGCCTCATTTCCTCACTGCTCCTCCCTACATCTCAATCCTCATTTCCTCACTGCTCCTCCCTACATCTCCAGCCTCATTTCCTCACTGCTCCTCCCTACATCTCCAGCCTCATTTCCTCACTGCTCCTCCCTACATCTCCAGCCTCATTTCCTCACTGCTCCTCCCTACATCTCCAGCCTCATTTCCTCACTGCTCCTCCCCACATCTCCAGCAACAGTTCCTCACTGCTCCTCCCTACATCTCCAGCCTCATTTCCTCACTGCTCCTCCCTACATCTCAATCCTCATTTCCTCACTGCTCCTCCCTACATCTCCAGCCTCATTTCCTCACTGCTCCTCCCTACATCTCAATCCTCATTTCCTCACTGCTCCTCCCTACATCTCCAGCCTCATTTCCTCACTGCTCCTCCCTACATCTCCAGCCTCATTTCCTCACTGCTCCTCCCTACATCTCCAGCCTCATTCATCACTGCTCGTCCCTACAGCTCCAGCCTCATTCATCACTGCTCCTCCTTTTATCTCCAGCCTCATTTCCTCACTGCTCCTCCCTACATCTCCAGCCTCATTTCCTCACTGCTCCTCCCTACATCTCCAGCCTCATTTCCTCACTGCTCCTCCCTACCTCTCCAGCCTCATTTCCTCACTGCTCCTCCCTACATCTCCAACCTCAATACCTCACTGCTCCTCCCTACATCTCCAGCCTCAATACCTCACTGCTCCTCCCTACATCTCCAACCTCATTTCCTCACTGCTCCTCCCTACATCTCCAGCCTCATTTCCTCACTGCTCCTCCCTACATCTCCAGCCTAATTTCCTCACTGTTCCTCCCTACATCTCCAGCCTCATTTAATCGCTGCTCCTCCCTACATATCCAGCCTCATTACCTCACTGCTCCTCTCTACATCTCCAGCCTCATTTCCTCACTGCTCCTCCCTACATCTCAATTCTCATTTCCTCACTGCTCCTCCCTACATCTCCAGCCTCATTTCATCGCTGCTCCTCCCTACATCTCCAGCCTCATTTCCTCACTGCTCCTCTGTACATCTCCAGCCTCATTTCCTCGCTGCTCCTCCCTACATCTCCAGCCTCATTTCCTCACTGCTCCTCCGTACATCTCCAGCCTCATTTCCTCGCTGCTCCTCCCTACATCTCCATCCTCATTACCTCACTGCTCCTCCCTACATCTCCAGCCTCATTACCTCAGTGCTCCTCCCTATATCTCCAGCCTCATTTAATCGCTGCTCCTCCCTACATCTCCAGCCTCATATCCTCATTGCTCCTCCCTACATCTCCAGCCTCATTTCCTCACTGCTCCTCCCTACATCTCCAGCCTCATTTCCACACTGCCCCTCCCTACATCTCCAGCCTCATTTCCTCACTGCTCCTCCCTACATCTCCAGCCTCATTTTCTCACTGCTCCTCCCTACATCTCCAGCCTCATTTCCTCACTGCTCCTCCCTACGTCTCCAACCTCATTTCCTCACTTCTCCTCCCTACATCTCCAGCCTCATTTCCTCACTGCTCCTCCCTACATCTCCAGCCTCATTTCCACACTGCTCCTCCCTACATCTCCAGCCTCATTTTCTCACTGCTCCTCCCTACATCTCCAGCCTCATTTCCACACTGCCCCTACCTACAGCTCCAGCCTCATTTCCTCACTGCTCCTCCCTACATCTCCAGCCTCATTCATCACTGCTCTTCCTTTTATCTCCAGCCTCATTTCCTCACTGCTCCTCCCTACATCTGCAGTCTCATTTCCTCACTGCTCCTCCCTACATCTCCAGCCTCATTTCCTCACTGCTCCTCCCTACATCTCCAGTCTCATTTCCTCACTGCCCCTCGCTACATCTCCAGCCTCATTTCCTCACTGCTCCTCCTCTCATCTCCAGCCTCATTTCCTGACCGCTCCTCCCTTCATCTCCATCCTCATTTCCTTGCTGCTCCTCCCTACATCTTCAGCCTCATATCCTCATTGCTCCTCCCTACATCTCCAGCCTCATATCCTCACTGCTCCTCCCTACATCTCAATCCTCATTTCCTCACTGCTCCTCCCTACATCTCAATCCTCATTTCCTCACTGCTCCTCCCTACATCTCCAGCCTCATTTCCTCACTGCTCCTCCCTACATCTCCAGCCTCATTTCCTCACTGCTCCTCCCTACATCTCCAACCTCATATCCTCATTGCTCCTCCCTACATCTCCAGCCTCATTTCCTCACTACTCATCCCTACATCTCCAGCCTCATTTCCTCACTGCTCCTCCCTACATCTCCAGCCTCATTTCCTCACTGCTCCTCCCTACATCTCCAGCCTCATTTCCTCACTGCTCCTCCCTACATCTCCAGCCTCATTTCCTCACTGTTCCTCCCTACATCTCCAGCCTCATTTCATCGCTGCTCCTCCCTACATCTCCAGCCTCATTACCTCACTGCTCCTCCCTACATCTCCAGCCTCATTTCCTCACTGCTCCTCCCTACATCTCCAGCCTCATTTCCACACTGCTCCTCCCTACATCTCCAGCCTCATTTTCTCACTGCTCCTCCCTACATCTCCAGCCTCATTTCCTCACTGCTCCTCCTTTCATCTCCAGCCTTATTTCCTCACTGCCCCTACCTACAGCTCCAGCCTCATTTCCTCACTGCTCCTCCCTACATCTCCAGCCTCATTCATCACTGCTCTTCCTTTTATCTCCAGCCTCATTTCCTCACTGCTCCTCCCTACATCTGCAGTCTCATTTCCTCACTGCTCCTCCCTACATCTCCAGCCTCATTTCCTCACTGCTCCTCCCTACATCTCCAGTCTCATTTCCTCACTGCCCCTCGCTACATCTCCAGCCTCATTTCCTCACTGCTCCTCCTCTCATCTCCAGCCTCATTTCCTCACTGCTCCTCCTTTCATCTCCAGCCTCATTTCCTCACTGCTCCTCCCTACATCTCCAGCCTCATTTCCTCACTGCTCCTCCCTACATCTCCAGCCTCAATTCCCCACTGCTCCTCCCTACATCTCCAGCCTCATTTCCTCACTGCTCCTCCCTACATCTCCAGCCTCATTTCCTCACTGCTCCTCCCTACATCTCCAGCCTCAATACCTCACTGCTCCTCCCTACATCTCCAGCCTCATTTTCTCACTGCTCCTCCCTACATCTCCAGCCTCATTTCCTCACTGCTCCTCCCTACGTCTCCAACCTCATTTCCTCACTGCTCCTCCCTACATCTCCAGCCTCATTTCCTCACTGCTCCTCCCTACATCTCCAGCCTCATTTCCTTGCTGTTCCTCCCTACATCTCCAGCCTCATTTCCACACTGCTCCTCCCTACATCTCCAGCCTCATTTCCTTGCTGTTCCTCCCTACAGCTCCAGCCTCATTTACTCACTGCTCCTCCCTACATCTCCAGCCTCATTTAATTTCTGCTACTCCTCCCTACATCTCCAGCCTCATTTCCTCACTGCTCCTCCCTACATCTTCAGCCTCATTTCCTTGCTGTTCCTCCCTACATCTCCAGCCTCATTTCCTCACTGCTCCTCCCTACATCTCCAGCCTCATTTTCTCACTGCTCCTCCCTACATCTCCAGCCTCATTTCCTGACTGCTCCTCCCTTCATCTCCATCCTCATTTCCTTGCTGCTCCTCCCTACATCTTCAGCCTCATATCCTCATTGCTCCTCCCTACATCTCCAGCCTCATATCCTCACTGCTCCTCCCTACATCTCAATCCTCATTTCCTCACTGCTCCTCCCTACATCTCAATCCTCATTTCCTCACTGCTCCTCCCTACATCTCCAGCCTCATTTCCTCACTGCTCCTCCCTACATCTCCAGCCTCATTTCCTCACTGCTCCTCCCTACATCTCCAACCTCATATCCTCATTGCTCCTCCCTACATCTCCAGCCTCATTTCCTCACTACTCATCCCTACATCTCCAGCCTCATTTCCTCACTGCTCCTCCCTACATCTCCAGCCTCATTTCCTCACTGCTCCTCCCTACATCTCCAGCCTCATTTCCTCACTGCTCCTCCCTACATCTCCAGCCTCATTTCCTCACTGTTCCTCCCTACATCTCCAGCCTCATTTCATCGCTGCTCCTCCCTACATCTCCAGCCTCATTACCTCACTGCTCCTCCCTACATCTCCAGCCTCATTTCCTCACTGCTCCTCCCTACATCTCCAGCCTCATTTCCTCGCTGCTCCTCCCTACATCTCCAGCCTCATTTCCTCGCTGCTCCTCCCTACATCTCCAGCCTCATTTCCTCGCTGCTCCTCCCTACATCTCCAGCCTCATTTCCTCGCTGTTCCTCCCTACATCTCCAGCCTCATTTCCTCACTGCTCCTCCCTACATCTTCAGCCTCATTTCCTTGCTGTTCCTCCCTACATCTCCAGCCTCATTTCCTCACTGCTCCTCCCTACATCTTCAGCCTCATTTCCTTGCTGTTCCTCCCTACATCTCCAGCCTCATTTCATCGCTACTCCTCCCTACATCTCCAGCCTCATTTCCTCACTGCTCCTCCCTACATCTCCAGCCTCATTTCCTCACTGCTCCTCCCTACATCTCCAGCCTCATTTCCTCACTGCTCCTCCCTACATCTTCAGCCTCATTTCCTCACTGCTCCTCCCTACATCTTCAGCCTCATTTCCTTGCTGTTCCTCCCTACATCTCCAGCCTCATTTCATCGCTACTCCTCCCTACATCTCCAGCCTCATTACCTTACCATTCCTTCCTACATTAGAGAGGCTTGTGCCGATAGGCTTGTGTCCATTAATTCAAAGGACATTATTCAAAGGATAACTATAATTTTAAACATAATTTCGATGTTACACAGACATTATAAGATATATTGGTCACATCTTGAACTGATATTGAATGTGGAGTAACTCCTTCTTCCTTCTCTTCAACAGATAATTTCATCTACTACCCTCCTGCAGAACATTTCATCCAAATGACTGCTTGTGAATATATACTTAGGTAATTATGGGCAGTACGGATGGTGTAATGGTGAGCATTACTGCCTCACAGCACTGAGGTCATGGGTTCGATTCCCACCATGGCCCTAACTGTGTGGAGTTTGTATATTCTCCCTGTACTTGCGTGGGTTTCCTTCTGGTGCTCTGGTTTCTTCCCACAATCCAAAAATATACTGGTAGGTTATTTGGCTCCCAACAAAATTAACCGTAGTATGAATGTGTGTGCGTGTACATGTGGTAGGGAATATAGATTGTAAGCTCCACTGGGGCAGGGACTGATGTGAACGGCCAAATATTCTCTGTACAGCGCTGCGGAATATGTGTGCGCTATATAAATAACTGGTAATAATAATAATCTACCCTCCTGCAGAACATTTCAACCAAATGACTGCTTGTGATTATATACTTAGGTAATTTCATCCACTACCCTCCTGCAGAACATTTCAACCAAATGACTTTTTGTGAATATATACTTAGGTATATTAAAAATGAGAGCTGCAGATTATCACTACTGATTGCACTGAAATGCTAGTTAGCAGAAAGGGTGATGAATGATAGCATTGCTGTAGGCGTTTCAACACCTCCTGGGTGTCTTTTTCAAGGTCCCTGAAAAAGACACCCAGGAGGTGTTGAAACGCGTTGGTGGAAGGAGAGTAACCTGGGGCATTGGACTGACATGGCGGTGACTGCATTATCTGGGGACGCCTGGTTATTCCAGCTTATGCGCAATTGTCTACTTATTCTTTGTAGACCTATTGAACCGGTACCTTATTAAGAAAGGAGAGAAGGCGAAAGTTCTGGTTGTACCCAGTAAAAGTGTAAGGCTTTATTGTCTACTAACCCATGTAGAATAGGACATAAGAGAAAATAGGATTTATGTGGGGAGAAATGTGATTTATTTATGTGGGGAGCAATAGGATTTATGTAGGGAGCAACATGATTTATGTGGGGAGCAATGTGATTGATTTATGTGGGGAGCAATATGATTTATGTAGGGAGCAACATGACTTATGTGGGGAGGAATGTGATTGTTTTTTCTGTGTAGTCCAATGTATGTGTGGATTATTTTATTTTTTACTGTGAGGGCCAATGTGTGTGTTTTGTTTTTTTCTGTGGGGAACTGATGGTGTGCCTTGGCAATTTTAAAATATTGGCCCTCATTCCGAGCTGTTTGCTCGCAAGCTGCTTTTAGCAGCATTGCACACGCTAAGCCGCCGCCTACTGGGAGTGAATCTTAGCTTAGCAAAATTGCGAACGAAAGGTTCTCAAATTGCGAATAGAATTTTTTTTGCAGTTTCTGAGTAGCTCGGGACTTACTCTGCCACTGCGATCAGTTTAGTCAGTTTCGTTCCTGGTTTGACATCACAAACACACCCAGCGTTCGCCCAGACACTCCTCCGTTTCTCCAGCCACTCACGCGTTTTTCCCAGAAACGGCAGCGTTTTTTCACACACTCCCGTAAAACGGGCAGTTTCCGCCCAGAAACACCAACTTCATGTCAATCACATTACGATCACCAGAACGAAGAATAAACCTCGTAATGCCATGAGTAAAAAACCAAACTTCTTAGCAAATTTACTTGGCGCAGCCGCAGTGCGAACATTGCGCATGCGCAGTTAGCAGAAAATCGCTGCGATGCGAAGAAAATTACCGAGCGAACAACTCGGAATGACCACCATTGTTCGGTGTGCCGCGAGTAAAAAAAAGTTGAAAATCACTGATGTAGATTAACATATTTGGTACGAATTTGAATGGAATAAATACCACAGAGAGTTTATACAGAATTATGCTATGATATTGTTCTTTCTTTTTCTGAGGTTTATATGACCCCATGGTAAATACTGCATTCATAAGAAGTCTGCACTGAAGGAATGTGCGATACCTTTTATCTTTTTAGTTAGCAAATTGGGTGATAAGAATGATAGCATAGTGATGTGCACCGGACATTTTTCGGGTTTTGTGTTTTGGTTTTGGATTCGGTTCCGCGGCCGTGTTTTGGATTCGGAAGCGTTTTGGCAAAACCTCACCGAAATTTTTTTGTCGGATTCGGGTGTGTTTTGGATTTGGGTGTTTTTTTCAAAAAACCCTAAAAAACAGCTTAAATCATAGAATTTGGGGGTCATTTTGATCCCATAGTATTATTAACCTCAATAACCATAATTTCCACTCATTTCCAGTCTATTCTGAACACCTCACACCTCACAATATTATTTTTAGTCCTAAAATTTGCACCGAGGTCGCTGGATGGCTAAGCTAAGCGACACAAGTGGCCGACACAAACACCTGGCCCATCTAGGAGTGGCACTACAGTGTCAGGCATGATGGCACTTCAAAAAAATAGTCCCCAAACAACACATGATGCAAAGAAAAATGAAAGAAAAAAGAGGTGCAAGATGGAATTGTCCTTGGGCCCTCCCACCCACCCTTATGTTGTATAAACAGGACATGCACACTTTAACGAACCCATCATTTCAGCGACAGGGTCTGCCACACGACTGTGACTGAAATGACTGGTTGGTTTGGGCCCCCACCAAAAAAAGAAGCAATCAATCTCTCCTTACACAAACTGGCTCTACAGAGGCAAGATGTCCACCTCATCATCATCGTCCGATTCATCACCCCTTTCACTGTGTACATCCCCCTCCTCACAGATTATTAATTCGTCCCCACTGGACTCCACCATCTCAGGTCCTCGTGTACTTTCTGGAGGCACTTGCTGCTGGTGAACGTCTCCATGGAGGAATTGATTAGAATTCATTTTAATGAACATCATCTTCTCCACATTTTCTGGAAGTAACCTCGTACGCCGATTGCTGACAAGGTGAGCGGCTGCACTAAACACTCTTTCGGAGTACACACTGGAGGGAGGGCAACTTAGGTAGAATAAAGCCAGTTTGTGCAAGGGCCTCCAAATTGCCTCTTTTTCCTGCCAGTATACGTACGGACTGCCTGACATGCCTACTTGGATGCGGTCACTCATATAATCCTCCACCATTCTTTCAATGGTGAGAGAATCATATGAAGTGACAGTAGACGACATGTCAGTAATCGTTGGCAGGTCCTTCAGTCCGGACCAGATGTCAGCACTCGCTCCAGACTGCCCTGCATCACCGCCAGCGGGTGGGCTCGGAATTCTTAGCCTTTTCCTCGCACCCCCAGTTGCGGGAGAATGTGAAGGAGGAGATGTTGACGGGTCACGTTCCGCTTGACTTGACAATTTTCTCACCAGCAGGTCTTTGAACCGCTGCAGACTTGTGTCTGCCGGAAAGAGAGATACAACGTAGGTTTTAAATCTAGGATCGAGCACGGTGGCCAAAATGTAGTGCTCTGATTTCAACAAATTGACCACCCGTGAATCCTGGTTAAGCGAATTAAGGGCTCCATCCACAAGTCCCACATGCCTAGCGGAATCGCTCCGTTTTAGCTCCTCCTTCAATGTCTCCAGCTTCTTCTGCAAAAGCCTGATGAGGGGAATGACCTGACTCAGGCTGGCAGTGTCTGAACTGACTTCACGTGTGGCAAGTTCAAAGGGTTGCAGAACCTTGCACAACGTTGAAATCATTTTCCACTGCGCTTGAGTCAGGTGCATTCCCCCTCCTTTGCCTATATCGTGGCCAGATGTATAGGCTTGAATGGCCTTTTGCTGCTCCTCCATCCTCTGAAGCATATAGAGGGTTGAATTCCACCTCGTTACCACCTCTTGCTTCAGATGATGGCAGGGCAGGTTCAGGATTGTTTGGTGGTGCTCCAGTCTTCTGTACGCGGTGGCTGAATGCCGAAAGTGGCCAGCAATTCTTCGGGCCACCGACAGCATCTCTTGCACGCCCCTGTCGTTTTTTTAAATAATTCTGCACCACCAAATTCAATGTATGTGCAAAACATGGGACGTGCTGGAATTTGCCCAGATGTAATGCACGCACAATATTGCTGGCGTTGTCCGATGTCACAAATCCCCAGGAGAGTCCAATTGGGGTAAGCCATTCTGCGATGATCTTCCTCAGTTTCCGTAAGAGGTTGTCAGCTGTGTGCCTCTTATGGAAAGCGGTGATACAAAGCGTAGCCTGCCTAGGAACGAGTTGGCGTTTGCGAGATGCTGCTACTGGTGCCGCCGCTGCTGTTCTTGCTGCGGGAGGCAATACATCTACCCAGTGGGCTGTCACAGTCATATAGTCCTGAGTCTGTCCTGCTCCACTTGTCCACATGTCCGTGGTTAAGTGGACATTGGGTACAACTGCATTTTTTAGGACACTGGTGAGTCTTTTTCTGAGGTCTGTGTACATTTTCGGTATCGCCTGCCTAGAGAAATGGAACCTAGATGGTATTTGGTACCGGGGACACAGTACCTCAATCAAGTCTCTAGTTGCCTCTGAATTAACGGTGGATACCGGAACCACGTTTCTCACCGCCCAGGCTGCCAAGGCCTGAGTTATCTGCTTTGCAGCAGGATGACTGCTGTGATATTTCATCTTCCTCGCAAAGGACTGTTGGACAGTCAATTGCTTACTGGAAGTAGTACAAGTGGTCTTCCGACTTCCCCTCTGGGATGACGATCGACTCCCAGCAGCTACAACAGCAGCGCCAGCAGCAGTAGGCGTTACACTCAAGGATGCATCGGAGGAATCCCAGGCAGGAGAGGACTCGTCAGACTTGCCAGTGACATGGCCTGCAGGACTATTGGCTTTCCTGGGTAAGGAGGAAATTGACACTGAGGGAGTTGGTGGTGTGGTTTGCAGGTGCTTGGTTACAAGAGGAAGGGATTTAGTGGTCAGTGGACTGCTTCTGCTGTCACCCAAAGTTTTTGAACTTGTCACTGACTTATGATGAATGCGCTGCAGGTGACGTATAAGGGAGGATGTTCCGAGGTGGTTAACGTCCTTACCCCTACTTATTACAGCTTGACAAAGGCAACACACGGCTTGACACCTGTTGTCCGCATTTGTGTTGAAATAATTCCACACCGAAGAGCTGATTTTTTTTGTATTTTGACCAGGCATGTCAATGGCCATATTCGTCCCATGGACAACAGGTGTCTCCCCGGGTGCCTGACTTAAACAAACCACCTCACCATCAGAATCCTCCTTGTCAATTTCCTCCCCAGCGCCAGCAACACCCATATCCTCATCCTGGTGTACTTCAACAGTGACATCTTCAATTTGACTATCAGAAACTGGACTGCGGGTGCTCCTTCCAGCACTTGCAGGGGGCGTGCAAATGGTGGAAGGCGCAAGCTCTTCCCGTCCAGTGTTGGGAAGGTCAGGCATCGCAACCGACACAATTGGACTCTCCTTGGGTATTTGTGATTTAGAAGAACGCACAGTTCTTTGCTGTGCTTTTGCCAGCTTAAGTCTTTTCATTTTTCTAGCGAGAGAATGAGTGCTTCCATCCTCATGTGAAGCTGAACCACTAGCCATGAACATAGGCCAGGGCCTCAGCCGTTCCTTGCCACTCCGTGTCGTAAATGGCATATTGGCAAGTTTACGCTTCTTCTCAGACGCTTTTAATTTTGATTTTATGGGTCATTTTACTGAACTTTTGTTTTTTGGATTGACAATGCCTATATGTTTATCCTATTTAAAACACTTTAAAAGGTTAAGAGACACAGTATGCAATTGGTGCAAAAGGTACCGCAAGGGTACGCCCTTAGTGTAGCAGACGCTGTGCACAGGGTGTGAGCACAGGCGTCGCAGACACTTACAGAATTAAACTTTAATAACTATACCTTATACAATGTACTTATACTGTAAACCCTTGTGCAGTGATAAGGTGTAAATGCAACATAGTGTAACCTTGTTAGCTTAAAAGCTGTATGAGCGTATGTGACGCTCTGAGAACCCTTTAGCAATATAATAAACACTCTAATACCGGTCTGAGGTCACAACACCTTTAAGGAAGAGAATGAACGTTCAATTGCAAAAGAATAATACAATACAAGTCATACACTACCAAGATAACATAAAATACCTAACCGGATAACTACACATAAAATACAATACAGATACAATTACATTTAAAGGGGGGAAGGAGAGAGAGAGAATGGCTTATAACATTAAATAAGAGACAATATGGTTGCAGAGAATTTACACATGTGAGAAACAATCGCTGCGCAGTTAGTCAATGCTGAGACCCTTTGTGGAGAGAAAAATTGAGCTCACACAGGCTGGCTGTCCCTATATACACAACACCCAGCAACAACACAATGGTCCCTACAATACCGCATGGGACAGAAGCTAGACTCCATTTTGGGAAAAACTCCCATGATTCCAAAGTCTGTAACATATGATTTAAAAGGGAATGCTAGCAGCCATTTTAGATTTGCAAGTCCAAACACATGGCACTCTCTGCTACACCACAATCACATAGCAGAAGACACAAGACTCCACTATATTCCAAAATGTCCAAGCCTCAACACAATGCATATGTTCTGATTTTACAATTCCAAACCATCTAAATCACCTTTCACAATTTCAAGCCAACACAGTATCTCAATAACCAGAGCATATGGTATGCTGACTATGCTATCCTTCCAGAAACAGCACCACATATCTCATGCTGTCCATATGAGCCATCACAAGACCAGATCACTAGGTACCCACAAGTATCAGCCTGCTATTGCTACAAGCACATGACTACAGTAACAAAAGGAAGTATGTTTTGACTTCTAACCTTCAGCAAGATGCATCATGTAAACTACTATAATCTGTTATAAATCACCATCCATAAATGTATACCAGAGATGCTATGCTACAGATTGTCTACTGTTCCAATTCATTACAGATTTCATAGAGTATCATCCCAAACACCCAACAATCACACAACTGCACAAGCATCATTAACCTTAAGCCATTTGTATCTCCAAACTAACTATTCTATGCCAATCATTTCACAACTACTTTACCACAAACACATATTTAAACTATTCTATGCCATTAAGCCATGAGTATACAATACTTAGCCTTTCGCTTGGAGCCTGGTGATATGCAAGCCATGCTTCTGGATGCTTGCTTGGTTCTGAGTGAGTCCGTGAGCCCTGTGATTTCCAGTGGGTATATCATACCTGCATTCCAGCTGTGGGGGGGTGTCAACCACAGGAAGTGTGTGTCTTTCACAGCATGTGGGCTAGCTGTATCAGTGAGCTGAGCATGTTATCTTGGTTATGCAAAACGTTGGGTGATGACTAACACATTCCTGTCTTGTGGAAAGCTATTGTTTGGCGAATACAAAACAAACCCTGTCTCTGGGTTTTGTTCGGTATTCTCACTGTCCACTTTCAGTTGAGACAATGACATCTCAGCAATCATTCTTCTGGAGACAAAACCAGCCCCATTCGTAAACACAGGTGTTGGCCCTCTATTGAGTCTCAAAGCTCAGTGTAATTAAAGGCTATTGTACTCCGTCTGCGGGACAGAAACTGACTATTCTTAGGTGTAATTTATTCGGAATACAATTAATCTTCAATTACTATTCCTGTGCTTAACTATGCATAAGAACATGTGAAGCCCTCCCAAGATGCAAACTATTGTTTGGGGAATCTCTAAGGTCAAAGAGCCATCTTAAATATACCATACTTTGCTGAACTCAGGGGAATATTAACTTATAAAATACATTATTTTGATTAAATATGCAGCGTGCACACACGCATGAAGTGCATATATGGCAACGTGCAGCGTGATATTTTTCTGACTTTGACAGTCCACCCTTTGGCAGTCACCAATAACTGCCACTTCCTAAAACAGTTCAAAAAGAGAAAAATATATGTCATATGTAAATACATTTCTATGATTGGGTAAGGGAGGAGAGAAGAAGGTGGGAAAAAGGGTATGACCTAGTGAGATAGCAGAAGCATGTGTGTTTGAATCCATGTTTGGGGGGTCATGTATCATCGTGCCGTACGTGTTTTAAATCAAGCTTCGAGGTATTGCGAAGTATACATTTGAATACCTTCTTATCCCGTGGTACGGGTCTGTGGATGGGCTGTCAAACTTTACCGAGCTCTCTTCGGCTTTTGGTTGCAACAAAATGGGGGAGCACATTTTAGTTGATGATACATGAATGGGGGAATATGTGAGTGCTGATATCTGTGCCTATATTCCCTATCGACTATGTGTGTTATTACCTGAAGGTTGTAGAGATGAAGATAAAGAACAATTATGGTAAATGCAGTGATAAACTATGTGAGTTTAATATACATTTGCCGATTGAGGTCTTGTCTTGTGTCTTGTCTTGTCTTGTCTTGTCTCGATGTACATGTTGACTGTAGTCTCCCGATGCTTTTGCTATAACGGTGTGCAAAAAGCTTTTTCAATGTCCATAGACTTACAAAAAGTGTTGGGCTAGCGTAAAATTAAAGGTACTAGGGATATGGGGGGTCTATGGCATAGTCCATCAGTTGTCTGTGTAAAAGGTTGTCAAATTCTTCTTCCAAGCGAGTCCTTGTACCTTGGAGGAAAACAAAGGAGAAACGGGTGAAAGAAACAGGTCGTGGAATCACCTTTTATCACAGCGTGGTTTCAATGGTTGGGTCGTAAGTCAAATCAATTTTGTTATGTGATACAGTCATTACTTCAGGCGGTACTTTTTCAATATAACATAATCCCTCTGAGTTTGGGGCAAGCCGCTCATACGCCTTTCTCCCGCATATGAAATATGCATCATCGGGGAGAACATATGGGACTGAATATGTCATTACCATGTTACACATTTTCCATGTGGACTCTCCTAACCCTAATTCTCCCATCTGTCTGGTACACGTATCCGATTGTATGATATGTGCACAGTATCCTGGTGATACTTCTCCAACTCTCATGATCCTACTTACTAGGGTATACCTATATCGGAAATATTTTCCACTATCGGCTATGTGGCGTATGAGTTCTGTATCTGTAGGCATTCTATCGGCTCTATATGAAAAGGTCATGGTTTTGTTATTCCATGACACTTCCCAATTTCCCGGCTTTCGGGGATTGGAAATGTTAAAACACACTAAGGACCTATCCACGTGATATTGGTGGAGCTTCAAACTAGGAGGACTAGAGATATTAAACCTCCTGTCCACCGGCCTCCCACCACTCAGCTCAAGTACCTCTCCTATAATTAAAGGGAATGGTACTAGTCCTGGTTAGCTGTGACCTTGAGGTACTTGAGAGCATACCCAACAGTCTGTTTGGTTTAACACCTTACCCACTAATGAGTGATAGTCACCCAATGGATGCCGGTCCATGTTAATGTTAAAACTGGACTGACATTTCTTGATGCACCCATCCTCAACTAAGTTATCACAATGCCTACAGATGCAATTTTCTTCAGCTAACAATCCTTCACAATTGTCTACAAATAACATGGCTGCTAGATCGTTTTCCGGTACTCGCCTTTGCTCGGTGATTGTGTTGTTATTGGAAATTTACGCCTCCATCTTTGTCATCAGAACCTTTCTGGATCCTTTCTCGACCTCACTGGTACTCTCAGCGAAACAGACTGCTCTGGTCAACATCATGGTCAACAGGAAAATCCATATCACAGTCTCTTGGGGCAAGTCCATCTTACAGGAGGAGAAAAGGAGAAATTTGTAATGGGGGTACAGAAAAAAAAACAGTTTGAGGGGGAGAGAAACTTGTTACGATAATTAGTTCTCTAGTCTTGTTGTTCTTCTTGTTCTGCTGTCATCTCAAAGGTGCTGTCTCTCAGTCTTCCAACCGAACACTCCGGTGATACAATATTTCTTCTAAACCAGCGATCTTTCTGTAAGGAGCAAAAATCTTGCATCACCATTTGTCTAACTGATGTGTGACATACCATCTTTAAAACATGAAAACATGAGTGAGAAGAGAGAAAACAAAAAAAACAAAAGAGAGAGAGAACAATTCATATACATATATATTACATAAACCAACAATAAACAACAACAGGAAAAAAACATTTTTCAAACATTTTCAGATCTGCCGTTCATCATCAGGCTGTCATATCTACATGTCCAATGGTATCCTTGCTCAGTCCCTCCCACCAGCACCTCCATACTCCACCCTTTGTATCTCGCCAGGATACATTGATGCGGATAGGTCATGCTGGGGTTTGGTAGACTTCTGCAAAGACCAAGTAGCTATGCAATGTTTGAGTCCTGCCGATGACCGTCAGAGATGGGGAAAAGAACATTTACAGATAAATTACAACGTCTACCCGGCCGTCCTTGTGCCTGCAAGGAACTGACCTCCCATTTCATTAACTGTAACCTCAGGCTTACTATCAGTCCTAATGATTACCTTTTCTGACTACATATCATGGGTGTGGCCCAAAATTCTTCCTATCTGATCCCTGACTACAATTTGGGGTGTCATAACTTTGCTCATATCTTTGTCTAGGGGGTTTATATGAATTTGGTCTACTTCTTGGTCTACAATCTCTTGCAAAATGACCTTCCTTCTGGCAATTATAACACCTTTTCACCTTTGACTTACCCACAGGGATCTGGGGCTTCTTTGTTTCCCTGTGCTTGATGTTGTTTTGCTCATGCCCAACAGCGTAGTTCCTTAATGCAGTTACTGAGTTATTTCTCCAGTTAGGTAGAGAGGCTTGTATACTCGTTCTTAATACTTCCTTTAAACCATTTATTAACACATAAACTGCTACTTTCCTGTAGTGTACATTTGTTTTAATATATTGTGTTCACCCTGACAGGATTTTGTTCCATTATGCTATTTTGTGTTAACTCTTTGGTGTAAGATGCATTTGTCTGTGAGTAACATACAATACCGTACTTACCTGTTGACACGACCTCACCTGACCCTCCGTTAGGGGGTTCTGCTATTGCCTTTACCAACTTGGCCGTGTTCCTCTGGGTGTCTCGTATGATGACTGCTGGGTAGAGTGTTGACATCGTGTTGGTTTCACCTTATCGCTGGTGATCCTTGGGGGAGTTTAACATGGGGTGCGACTTGCACAGGTTAACATTTGTAATTTTGACACTTTCATTTTTATAAACATTATTACATTTGTTACTTTCATTCTTAATACAGTTACTAAGTGCATTTTTATCGTACACCATCGCGCCATTCTCTGCAGCCATAATCCTCTCCATTGCCATGTCTCTCTTCCCAAGATGAGTGTCAGATATGTAAGTTAAATTTCTTTGCATTTCACTTTCCTGTTGCCACAATTTTAAATCATCATAATGTCTAATACGCCTTTTTGAAGATTTAATCAGACACACTCTTCTCCTTAAATTCTGTAATACTTCTGGATTAAAACTACCTACCCGGGGAAACTTTTCCCCGTCATGCACAGTCATCCTTTCCCATTCATTGCATAATATTTCTGTGTGATGACCATCTTGGTCTGATTTCTCACACATTACCTTGCCGACCTGATTGATCGGTTTCAAATCAACCTGAACCTGGGTTGATCGCCCCTTACCTGAACAAGTGGCCCCCATCTCTGCAGGCGTTGCTTTCACTACCTCTGACTTCCAATCAGGGTCTCCGGCAACCCTCACAGAAAGCCAAAATGTCCGGGGTAAGGCTGCGGTGGGGGTTTTGCCTCGAGGTCCGCCCACTTAACTCCGCCCACGCTGGCCAATACGGCGACCAAAGTTCCCAGAGGTTCCGTACCCAGCCTAGGGCACCTAAGTACGTCTACTTGCTCGGGCGTGTGGGAGTGTCTTACCCTCCCCAGCAAGTGTCAGTCGCTGGAATGTCCCTGAGTGATCAGGCTACTTCCCTTAAAATAAAAAAAATTACACAAATCACGTTAACAATGTGCAAGTAGCGTTCTTCTGAATTCAAGACACGCTAATGCACACAATCACATGCGGTACAATCGTATCTGCACACAAGCAACTAATCTTATGTGCGGAACGATCAGCGGAATTGAAAATTTCGGCTGCAAATTCCTTCAGCCTGAGCTTCTTTGGCCTATATGGGTCTTGCACCAACCCCTCTTCGGTTGTGCTTCTCTACGTCTAGTCTGCTGTACCTGAACCTCTTGTTCTGTGACCTCCTGGTCCGTGACCTCCTGGTCTGTGCCTGGTCTGTGACCTCCTGGTCTGTGACCTCCTGGTCTGTTATGTACAGCAGACTCTACTGCTCATTAATGTGTCAAGTCTAACAAGGGACGCCTCCCAAGCCACCCCACGATATCACTCTCGCTGGTGTATCTCTTTCTACTGGCCTATGGTTCCCGCTTCCGTAATAAAAGAGAATTCTTATATATACACACACTCTTACCACATGTACACTTTAATTTTTTATTTCTGCGCAGAAATCCTTTCATTCAGTATTAGCTTAACCCAGAAGAATTGCAACAGAGAAAGTCTTTTTCTTTTAACTTTTAAACTTTTGGATTTGAGATAGATTTGTGTTATTTTCGCGTTATTTCCTTATCGCTTACTAAACAATACTATCGTGCGGTTTGTATCATGTGGGCGTATCTGTACGATCCGTTGCGTAATACACGCTCCGTGCGTCGACCCTTGCTGCGTACGCCCTGCCCTTGTAAGGACACGTGTACACAGACCAAGTACGTCCACAGTTACACACTACACGTTTATCAATGTGAATGATCTTTAACAGTAATCCTTCACTGACCACCACTCAAATCTCCCTTGTATTCTAGGCGAGATTGTGTGCGTGCCTTTTACAATTATACCCTTAAATATTACTTTTTATCTTTTAACTATTAATAACAACAAATGTCTCAGCGCGTTATCAATGGTATGTGGCAATCAGGAGAATGAGATGTGAAAATACACGAGTGAAAATGCAATTCTAAATTTAATCTAATAACATACATTGATGTAAGCACACGCATATAGATATTACATATAAGTACCAATCACTATTACTTATGATTGACTATGATATAGATTAAATAAATGCATAAATAAAAAAAAACTCATTAAATGATGATTTCTTTTTGACAATGGATGGCTGATTATTTCCTGAGTCAACTGAAAATCAGCCGCTTTAGAAAAAAAATTTGACCTTCCCAAAATGGCCGCTGCTCCTCCCCCTTCCACATCCATGAGGTTTACACAAAATGGGGGACAGACCTTTTGTCACAAAGAAAATCATCATGCCAGCTCCTTTTAGTTATCACGCTATGCAGAGCGATTAAAAATCATTTTTAAACCTATTTAAACAGACACCATCCAATCTGCGTGTGTAGTTGGCACCAAATAGAAATAAAAACCAGATTTACAAAGACAATAACGTACTGTTCCTACCTTCCAGTTCCCGAATTCCCTCAGCACTCCTTACCAAGTGAAGCAGACGCTTATCTGGTCAGCACTGCAGTATCCCCGACCTCCAAACGGTTTAACGAGGGATACTACCTTTCCGCCCTTTGCTGACCGATAATGTCTGCTAAAATTACCTAGTGCAGATATGTGAAGACCGGAGGAGCCCTCAATTGACAATGCCTATATGTTTATCCTATTTAAAACACTTTAAAAGGTTAAGAGACACAGTACGCAATTGGCACAAAAGGTACCGCAAGGGTACGCCCTTAGTGTAGCAGACGCTGTGCACAGGGTGTGAGCACAGGCGTCGCAGACACTTACAGAATTAAACTTTAATAACTATACCTTATACAATGTACTTATACTGTAAACCCTTGTGCAGTGATAAGGTGTAAATGCAACACAGTGTAACCTTGTTAGCTTAAAAGCTGTATGAGCGTATGTGACGCTCTGAGAACCCTTTAGCAATATAATAAACACTCTAATACCGGTCTGAGGTCACAACACCTTTAAGGAAGAGAATGAACGTTCAATTGCAAAAGAATAATACAATACAAGTCATACACTACCAAGATAACATAAAATACCTAACCGGATAACTACACATAAAATACAATACAGATACAATTACATTTAAAGGGGGGAAGGAGAGAGAGAGAATGGCTTATAACATTAAATAAGAGACAATATGGTTGCAGAGAATTTACACATGTGAGAAACAATCGCTGCGCAGTTAGTCAATGCTGAGACCCTTTGTGGAGAGAAAAATTGAGCTCACCCAGGCTGGCTGTCCCTATATACACAACACCCAGCAACAACACAATGGTCCCTACAATACCGCATGGGACAGAAGCTAGACTCCATTTTGGGAAAAACTCCCATGATTCCAAAGTCTGTAACATATGATTTAAAAGGGAATGCTAGCAGCCATTTTAGATTTGCAAGTCCAAACACATGGCACTCTGCTACACCACAATCACATAGCAGAAGACACAAGACTCCACTATATTCCAAAATGTCCAAGCCTCAACACAATGCATATGTTCTGATTTTACAATTCCAAACCATCTAAATCACCTTTCACAATTTCAAGCCAACACAGTATCTCAATAACCAGAGCATATGGTATGCTGACTATGCTATCCTTCCAGAATCAGCACCACATATCTCATGCTGTCCATATGAGCCATCACAAGACCAGATCACTAGGTACCCACAAGTATCAGCCTGCTATTGCTACAAGCACATGACTACAGTAACAAAAGGAAGTATGTTTTGACTTCTAACCTTCAGCAAGATGCATCATGTAAACTACTATAATCTGTTATAAATCACCATCCATAAATGTATACCAGAGATGCTATGCTACAGATTGTCTACTGTTCCAATTCATTACAGATTTCATAGAGTATCATCCCAAACACCCAACAATCACACAACTGCACAAGCATCATTAACCTTAAGCCATTTGTATCTCCAAACTAACTATTCTATGCCAATCATTTCACAACTACTTTACCACAAACACATATTTAAACTATTCTATGCCATTAAGCCATGAGTATACAATACTTAGCCTTTCGCTTGGAGCCTGGTGATAAGCAAGCCATGCTTCTGGATGCTTGCTTGGTTCTGAGTGAGTCCGTGAGCCCTGTGATTTCCAGTGGGTATATCATACCTGCATTCCAGCTGTGGGGGTGTGTCAACCACAGGAAGTGTGTGTCTTTCACAGCATGTGGGCTAGCTGTATCAGTGAGCTGAGCATGTTATCTTGGTTATGCAAAATAGTTGGGTGATGACTAACACATTCCTGTCTTGTGGAAAGCTATTGTTTGGCGAATACAAAACAAACCCTGTCTCTGGGTTTTGTTCGGTATTCTCACTGTCCACTTTCAGTTGAGACAATGACATCTCAGCAATCATTCTTCTGGAGACAAAACCAGCCCCATTCGTAAACACAGGTGTTGGCCCTCTATTGAGTCTCAAAGCTCAGTGTAATTAAAGGCTATTGTACTCCGTCTGCGGGACAGAAACTGACTACTCTTAGGTGTAATTTATTCGGAATACAATTAATCTTCAATTACTATTCCTGTGCTTAACTATGCATAAGAACATGTGAAGCCCTCCCAACATGCAAACTATTGTTTGGGGAATCTCTAAGGTCAAAGAGCCATCTTAAATATACCATACTTTGCTGAACTCAGGGGAATATTAACTTATAAAATACATTATTTTGATTAAATATGCAGCGTGCACACATGCATGAAGTGCATATATGGCAACGTGCAGCGTGATATTTTTCTGACTTTGACAGGATTTTACATGCTCTCTACTATGACATTGGGCATCGGCCTTGGCAGACGACGTTGATGGCATTTCATCATCTCGGCCATGACTAGTGGCAGCAGCTTCAGCACGAGGTGGAAGTGGATCTTGATCTTTCCCTATTTTAACCTCCACATTTTTGTTCTCCATATTTTAATGTGTGGAATTATATGCCAGTATCAATAGCAATGGCCTACTACTATATATACTGCGCACAACTAAAATGCACCATAGGTATAGAATGTAGATGGATAGTATACTTAATGACGACACAGAGGTAGGTACAGCAGTGGCCTTCCGTACCGTACTGCTATATATAGTATACTGGTGGTCACTGTGTCAGCAAACTGCACAACTAAAATGCACCACAGGTATAGAATGTAGATGGATAGTATACTTAATGACGACACAGAGGTAGGTACAGCAGTGGCCTTCCGTACCGTACTGCTATATATAGTATACTGGTGGTCACTGTGTCAGCAAACTGCAAAACTAAAATGCACCACAGGTATAGAATGTAGATGGATAGTATACTTAATGACGACACAGAGGTAGGTACAGCAGTGGCCTTCCGTACCGTACTGCTATATATAGTATACTGGTGGTCACTGTGTCAGCAAACTGCAAAACTAAAATGCACCACAGGTATAGAATGTAGATGGATAGTATACTTAATGACGACACAGAGGTAGGTACAGCAGTGGCCTTCCGTACCGTACTGCTATATATAGTATACTGGTGGTCACTGTGTCAGCAAAACTCTGCACTGTACTCCTCCTATATAATATTATACTGGTGGTCCCGACTCCCCAGTCCCCACAATAAAGCAGCACACTGAGCACAGATATGGAGTGTTTTTCAGGCAGACAACGTATACTGGTGGTCACTGTCAGCAAAACTCTGCACTGTACTCCTGCTATATAATACAGCTGCTCCCCAGTCCTCCCCACAATGAATTAAGCAATAATGCACAATCAAATTCAACAATAACGGAGAGGACGCCAGCCACGTCCTCTCCCTAACATTTGCAATGCACGAGTGAAAATGGCGGCGACGCGCGGCTGCTTATATCGAAATCCGAATCTCGCGAGAATCCGACAGCAGGATGATGACGTTCGGGCGCGCTCGGGTTACCCGAGCCATACGGGAGAATCCGAGTATGGCTCGGACCCGTGTAAAAAGGGTGAAGTTCGGGGGGGTTCGGTTTCCGAGAAACCGAACCCGCTCATCACTAATTGCTATAGGCATAAGGCATCTGCTTTTGTGTTAGATTGCTTATGCATGGCCGTAACTACGGGGGGGGCTAGGGGGGCATGTGACCTGGGCGCAGGATAGGAGGGGGCGCAGAGAGGATCAGTTTAATCCCCCTAACACCCCCTCCCTATGCACTGCGGTCCCTTAGAGCCGACGGAGCACAAGCTCCAGACTCTACTAGCTGCCGCGGCCGCATTGCTGTGATTAAACTGAAAATAAACTACAGCTCCCAGCAGCCCTTGCTGCGGGAGCAGTTTCTTCTGGTCACGTGTAGTGCCTGCCTCGGCAGAGCCGGTTGAAGAAGGGGCACAGGGAACAAGATGACTCCCCAGCCTCCCCCGATGCCATTACTCATCGCAGCAGTGCACTACTATAGTGCACTGCTGAGCTGGAAAAGAAGAGGCAGCCGTAGGTCCGAAAAGGGGGCGGGGCTACACGGTGCCAGGCCAGCCAGCAGCATCATTGGGAGAGCTCACTATCCAGGACAAGGAGCAGAAGAGCCTAAGTAGTGAGTGTAAGGGAAGGGGCACTGTGTGTGTGTGTGTGTGTGTGTGTGTGTGTGTGTGTGTGTGTGTGTGTGTGTGTGTGTGTGTGTGTGTGTGTGTGTGTGTGTGTGTGACTACCAGTACCATATACAGTATGTGTGTCTCTATGAGTGTGTGCATGTGTGTGACTGTATGTGAAAAGGTGTATGACTGACTACATATCTGTATGTGTGCTTGTGTCTCACTATATGTAAGTATGTATATATGTTTGACTCTATATATGTATGTATACAGGTGTGTGACTACGTGTGTATATATATATATATATATATATGAGCGAGTGAGTGAATGTATGCATGCATGTATATATTTAGGTGTGTGACAGTATGCATGTGTATAGGTGTGTGATTGTATGTATGTTTCAAGGTATGAGTATTTATTTCACTTTTTTTTATTTATCCCTAGGCCAAATAAATTTCTAGCCATCCCCTCGATAAAAATCTTTACAGCAGCTACCAGCCCTTATGGAGTTCTCACACACACACACACACACACACACACACACACACACACACACACACACACACACTCACACACACACACACACACACACACACACACACACACACACACACACAGTGTCCACAGCAGGATGTGTCCTGCTCAGGTACCTTCCCCAGGGAGGTCACCCCTCCACGATATGATTGGAGGCTGTCAATCACAGAAAACGTGTAATGGTGCAATCAACGTTTCGGGGACCACCTCCCCTTCATCAGGATGATTGCATCATTACACGCTTTATGTGATTGACAGCCTCTGAGTGCCGCCTCGTTTTTCCAAGCACAATATATATATATATATATATACACTCACTCACTCACTCACTCACTCACTCACTCACTCACACTCTTACAATGAAGGGGAGGGGGGGCGCCAACTTACTGTCTTGCCCCAGGTGTCAAAGATCCTACTTTCGGCCCTGGCTTATGCACATGATGGGTTGCTATTGATAAATTGGAATATTATCTCCTGAGTATAGGCATGAGACTGTTTTATTACTATCCATTGCTGGGGGAGGGTTCATTGGAGTTTGGATGGAATCAGTATATTTACATGCTTGTCCCATTACTTAAAGGGCCTAATTCAGACCTGTTCGCTCGCTAGGTTTTTTTTTTGCAGTCCTGCGTGCGCATAGTTGCTGCCCATAGGGGAGTGTATTTTAGCTGTGCAAGTGTGCGATCGCATGTGTAGCCGAGCTGTACAAACAGATTTTGTGCAGTCTCTGCGCAGCCCAGGACTTACTCAGCCGCTGCGATCACTTCAGCCTGTCCGGGACCGGAATTGACGTCAGGAACCCTCCCTGCTAACGCTTGATCCCGCCTGCGTTTTTCCAACCACTCCCAGAAAACATTCAGTTGACACCCATAAACGCCTTCTTCCTGTCAATCTCCTTGCGATCGCCCGTGTGACCGGATCCGTCGCACAAACCCATCGCTGAGAGGTGATCCGCTTTGTACCTGTGTGATGTGCCTGCGCATTGCGGTGCATACGCATGCGCAGTTTGGACCTGATCGCCCGCTGTGCGAAAACGCAGCCTAACGATCAGGTCTGAATTACCCCCAAAGAGCATTAGAGAGGCTTGTGCCGATAGGCTTGTGTCCATTAATTCAAAGGACATTATTCAAAGGATAGCTACAATTTTAAACATAATTTCGACGTTACACCGACATTAAACCAAAGGAAAACAGAAGGACACAATCAACCCACAATCTGGACCGCTGAAGGACAGCTTTCAAACAAATATGAGTCCAATTCCTCTACATATCAAACTACTCCAGTCTGAGTAACCTGGACACTTAAATCTGTGTTAGGAACGCTGCAAGACCTTTCCACTTCCTGCAGCTACTCACATTTATGTTTATAGCTCACCAAAAACATCTGAACTCTCACCTGTACCAATGTCATTTGCTTTAACATATTCTTGTAAGTCCTGTCTGAATTACCATTGCTTTCTCCCGACTCTTACAACCTCTCTCAGTTCTAGCAGTCTATTTTAAAACTGAACTTATGCAATCTTGTGATCTTCACTGCAATGGGCGACCCAGCGGTGGGGGGAAGGTGACGGGGGTGTGTGAAGTTTCTTCACTTCCCCCGTCACTCGGCTCCGTAACAGTGCAGGCAAATATGGACGAGATCGTCCATATTGGCCTGCATGCATAAGCGACAGGGCAGCAACGATGAATGAGCGTGGGGCCGTGCATCATTCATCACTGGTGACTCCACACTGAACAATATGAATGAGTTCTCGTCCATTAATGAACAAGATCGTTCATATCGTTCAGTGTTATCTGCCAGTTTGTAGGGCCCATAAGTTTCATGTGTTTCACCTGTAACTCAATTATTTCCGACTAAATACACACGGGCGATGTGTCTCTATTATACAGTCTCCACTCCTTTTTCCTCTATTTATTACTTTTTAATTTTTACACCGATTTACCTCACCCATACTCATAGTTGCCTACCCTCCCTCACTCTGCAGGAGACTCCCTGAAATAGTAGCAATCTCCCTCACACCCTGAATAGTGTTATGAGCCACGGCTGTGGCTCATTCCTGTTTTGCATTTTGGTTATGTATTTTATGTTATACTTCTGTTTATGTTCCCCGTGGGTGTCATGGGGTGCTCGGAGCTCACCCTTAAGGAGAGGATACTGTTATGAACCACAGGTAGTGGTTCATTCCTATTTTATGTTTTTAGTTCTCTTGCAGGCCAGGATTCCCCTTTGCTCTGGTTTAGAAGATTATTGGCCCTCATTCCGAGTCGTTCGCTCGGTAATTTTCTTCGCATCGCAGTGAAATTCCGCTTAGTACGCATGCGCAATATTCGCACTGCGACTGCGCCAAGTAATTTTACAATGAAGATAGTATTTTTACTCACGGCTTTTTCTTCGCTCTGGCGAACGTAGTGTGATTGACAGGAAATGGGTGTTACTGGGCGGAAACACGGCGTTTTCGGGGCGTGTGGATAAAAACGCTACCGTTTCCGGAAAAAACGCGGGAGTGGCTGGAGAAACGGAGGAGTGTCTGGCCGAACGCTGGGTGTGTTTGTGACGTCAAACCAGGAACGACAAGCACTGAACTGATCGCAGATGCCGAGTAAGGTTGAAGCTACTCAGAAACTGCTAAGTAGTTTGTAATCGCAATATTGCGAATACATCGGTCGCAATTTTAAGAAGCTAAGATACACTCCCAGTAGGCGTAGGCTTAGCGTGAGCAACTCTGCTAAATTCGCCTTGCGAGCGATCAACTCGGAATGAGGGCCATTGTTTTCTGTCAGTGGTGAGTCTGTGTAATTGCAGCCTGTTTCCATGTGGTTGGTCTCACCTGTCTGCTAATTGCATCTTGTCAGTTTGGAGTCATGCAACAGGGCAGCTGCACGACATAATTAATTAGGCCTTTCTGTTATATGCTGGCTCAGTGCAATTCACAGACGCTGGTGATATTTCCTGGGTTCCAGAGTTCTTGAGTTCTGAGCTAGTCCCTGCCAGTGCCTGAGCTCCTGTCTAGCAGTGTCTGTCTAGCTGCTTCCGGTGTCGGTTCCTGTGTCGATTCCTGTGTCAGTTCCTGTGTCTGATTCCGTGTCCTGCCGTGAAGCATTCCTGTCCAGAAGTCCTGTGGCTTTGCCTGTGCCTGGTCGAGTTTCTGGCTTCTTGGTGTCCACCGGTCTGTCGTTTGGGATTCTGCCTGTCCTCCAGTTCTGAGAGTCTGTGTCGGCAGCATTGGGGGTTCCTGTCCGTTTGCCAGTATTTGTACCGGTTCTGTGAGTAGCGGCGTTGACGCGTCCATCGGCCTAGGCTGCTGTATTCCTTTGTTATATTTAGTTACTGGTGTTTTGCAGAGGGTTCTGCTTATGTTGTCACCGCCGGTACACAAAAGTATTGTGTCGGCGTGTGGACAGCATTTCCTTTGGTTGTTCTTTTCCTTTGGCGGCAAGCCGCACATACATTTAGTTTTAGGCTAGTCAGTAGCCCCTGGCTTTGGTTGTTTCAGTTAGAGGTCCCCTTGTTATCACCCTGTCTCAGTTCACGCTTTGTCTCCCTTTAAGACCTGCGGGGGCATCGGAGTTGGGCAGACCTAATCCGCCCTTCAAACGCGGCTGCCATGGGCCCAAGAAACCATAGTCATGCAGGCGTGAACTGACCACACGGGTAAAACAACGGAGGTAGGGTGCTAGGGGCTATTTCCACACCACACCTTGTTTCAGCGTCACGTTCTGGTGCTCAGGACTCACTACGCAACATCTCCCTTGTTCTGAGCACCAGGAACCTAACTGAAAGGATCCCTACCTCTCTTTGATTACCTCGATGTGATGGCCACTGACGTCAGTGAGAGCAATCCTTAACGTTACAGATAATACACGACACCATGTAGTTAAGAATCACTCTGTTTACTTAATAAATTACAGCGTACTATATAGAAGAGAAACATGGGTGTATACAATATGTGCAAGCATATGATTGGATAAATAGAAGTAGCATACGACATTACATGCGGGATATTTTAGTAACACACAGAAGTAACAGTTTTGATCTAGTATGTAATTGACCTTGAAGATAAGACACACAGAAGCCTTATATTATATGAAGAGACAAAGGCATCTTGTAGAGAGTGCGTACGTGTCTATTCAAACACATAACAATTCATATAGCATGTTTAACCCTTCAATCCCCTCTTAGAATCATGATTGTTATATGACATGATTCTTAAGTGAGGCTCCTTTCTTGTTCCTCCAGTTCTTGAGATATTGGGCATAATCGTCGGGTCCCTTACTATCAGAGGAGGTGACAGGACTGGGGGTTATATCATAGTACATCAGGGCCTTATCAATGCCTTTGGAGGTAAGTTTCTTTCCACAGGGAATTACACAATAAACTATAATGCCTAAAAGAATTAAAGTTACAAGTATGAATATGCTTATTTGCACAAGAGCCTGTTTCCAATTTTCAAACCACCCAAAATATTGGCTCCATGGGTTATCAATACCTGAATTTTTCTTGAGTTCTATGGATAAGGTTTCTAACTTGTTTATGGCTAAAGTAACCTTACCATTGGGACCAGTGTTGTCAGGAATATATGTACAACAGCCTTCCACCTTACTAATGTAAACACATGTACCGCCTTTTTCTGCTAGAATCATGTCAAGGGCCATTCTATTTTGAAATGTCATTTGGGAAGTGGCTTCTAGCTGTTCAGCTATACCTTTAAGAGCATCTTTGGTATCATTAACAAATCTTTGTTGATTATAATATATATAATTAATCCAGGCTACGTTTTTATTTACAGTTACTATAGGGAACAATGACTCAAAACCCGCAGCCACCTCATCTCTAGCTTTGAACTCATTTGGAACACCTCTTGGGACCCCTATAGCATCAATGTACACGTGGGGGTCAAAGCTACCTCCTGGGAGTGCTCTTTTCTTTCGATTAGCAGGAGTATTAGAGGGAGGATTGGGGTCATCGGTGATCATTAGGAGTGGCATTATGACTTTGGCCAGGGCACACTCACCATACCATGGTGTGTCTAATTTAGTTCTAAGCTTCATATCCCCACATATATAATAAATGTCGCCTAGTGATCTAGTTTGGTTAACTAAAACAGTTGTTCTTTTATTTGCACAATACCCTGGTGGGAAGGTTTTTAAATTTCTCCCTGGGGTGATGTTAGATGTATAACAGGTATAGTTTCCAGGATATATGGTTATGGTGCTTCTTGGGTTGGGATTTTTTTGACAATATGGGATATTCCCTTTTCCACATTTCGCACTGACTGTCATTTGTTTTGGTGTCATTAAAAAGGCTGAAAAAACAATTTTCCTGTTCTAGGGGTATATTAAGGGGCACTGTACCTAGGTGGGGCCTAGATTTGCCACAGACATAACAGTTGCTTTTATTGTGTTTGTTAGCACTATACTTCATCCATTCCAACCAAAAATTAATGTCAGAGAAACCAGTTTCAATAGCTAGGGTGTCTTCAAAGGTAGGGTTAGTAATAGCCACCATATCTTTAGAAGTGGCAATATGGGGCTTTAAAGGTTTGTTTTGGGGAGCAATTTTAGGCTGGTATTTTGGGTTTTTGTACATATCCCATAAATAAAACCTTTGTCTTGCACTATAGTACCCTGCTTGCCACCATATACCAAGTACATAAGTCTCATTGTCGCTTCTGCTAGGGTTCACTATGTTTAGTCTAAACCTGTATGAATTTGGGCCTTCATCCATCTTATGAATGGATAGTCTAGAAAGTAGGGGTACTCCATATTTGCTCCATCTATTTTTTGCAAATGATGGGCCATATTTCCAATCTGCTCCTGTATTCCACCCCACAGATTCCCAGTAATCACAGTTGGATCCATGATAGGATATTTCCATCCACCATTCATCAGTGACACAAATGTACATTGTCTCAGACATTCCTGATTTCCTCCTTTGTTGTATATAATATTTGTCATCAGCAATTTTGGGAAACATAAAATAGTCAAGGATATATGTGGCTACGTGTGTGTTAGAGGAATTGTACCACAAGGTGGGGACCCCATCTGTTTGTGTGATGCTGACTTCACATATTGTGAGGTGAATGAGGGCCAGTAGGGCTATCGAGATAGTCCCCAGGACAGAGATAGGGGGCAGGTTCTTCATCGTTTTCTGTTCTTCTGTCTTCGCTAGGTGGGAGGTCAGGGCTGTCTGCCCCGGTTCGTACCTCACTGGAATCACTTGCTTCCCTCTCTAGGTCTGGTCTAGGAACCTTTTTTACTCGGGATGCATGGATCCAGGTAGGACTTTCCTCTGTCAGGACTGCTGTTCGGGTAGCTGCTACGACCTCTGTCTCTGGACCATAGGTGAAGTCTCCTGGGCTCTTGTTCCTGGGGAGCACCTTCACCACGACTCTGTCTCCGACTTTAAAGGGGTGTGTAGGTTCCTGTGGATTCAAAGGGTTTTTACAAACAACCTCATGTTCAATTTCATTCAGTTTTGTTATCAGGGACCTGACATACTCTTCTCTGATGAGTTCTAGATCTCCTTCCTGTATTACTAGTGGTTTCTTAGCCCAGGGTGTAGGAAAAGGCCTACCCATTAGTATTTCAAATGGGGAGTAACCCAGAGTCTTTTGTGGGGTCATTCTGATCTCTGCTAGGATAATAGGAAGGACCTTCTTCCATTTATGGAAGGTACCCCCTGTGGCCTTCCTAAGCTTGTCTTTGAGGGTCCTATTCATGCGTTCTACGACCCCTGAACTCTGCGGGTGATACGGGATGTGGAATTTCCATTCCACCTGCAGGGCCTTTACCAAGGCCTGTGTAATTTTTGCTGTAAAGGCGGAGCCTTTATCACTATTGATTTGCAATGGGCACCCCCATCTGGGGATGATTTCCTGAGTTAGGATCCTAGCAACTGTCTTTGCATCCTCAGATTTAGTGGGGAATACCTCTGGCCATCGAGAGAACATGTCTACAATGACCAGGGCATACTCCTGTTTACCAGTACCTGGGATATGGGTGAAGTCAATTTGCAGGTGTGTAAAGGGTGTGGTGGGGTATTCAAGATGCTGATGTTTTGCCTTGTCAGGGTTGTTGGGGTTGTTTCGCAGACAAGTGATGCATCTACTGACATACTGATCTACTAATGACTTGGCATCCGTGACATAGAAATCATTACGTAAGAGTAAGGTAGTTGTTGCCTTACTGTGGTGTCCTATGCCATGGTAGTGGGCAATAAACAAGGGTGCACTGGACTGGGGTATACAAGGTTTCCCCTCTTTGCAGATTAATCCTGTTTTAGGATTCTTCTGCAAAACTGGGTAAGTCCAGTCAGCTAGGTCGGCATTGGAGGCTGAGGCCTGTAACTGGGTGATCAGGTAGTGGTTGTCGAGAGCTGGGGGGGTCATGATGGACATGTGGGCCTGAGTGATGGGCTGTGAGGCCGCATGTTTGGCAGCAGAGTCAGCAAGAGCATTTCCAAGGGAGACTGCATCCTTCCCCCCCGTGTGTGCCCTGCAATGGAGGATTGCAATGTCAGAGGGCAGGGTTATGGCATGCAGAAGGTCAGAGATGAGTTGGGCATGTGATATGCCTTTTCCATCAGCTCCAAGGAAACCACGGCGTCGCCAAATGACCCCATGGTCATGCACGACGCCGTACGCGTATTTGGAGTCAGTGTAGATGGTGACTGGTTTATTCTGGTAAAGGTGACAAGCCCTTGTGAGAGCAATGAGCTCTGCAGCCTGTGCTGACTGGTAAGGAATGGGCTGTGCTTCCAGAATAATGTCAGGGAGAGTGACAATAGCATAACCCGCTTGGTACGTGGTGTCATTGGGTCTGCTACAGGAACCATCTACAAAAATGACATCCGCGTCGGGGACAGGGACAGGGGACATGTCCAGTCTGGGGGATGTTTCTGACTCAATGGAAGCTGAGCAGTCATGGGGTTCAGGAGGGTGGTCTTCAGGACCTTTGAGCCCCAGGAGAGCGTTGAGAATGGGTGCAGGACCTGAAGAGTTGGTGGCATACTTAATGGTGAGTGAGGGGTTGTTCAAAAGGAGAACCTCATATCCACTGAGGCGCTGAGCTGACATGTGTTGTGTGTGTAACCCTTTTAAAATGGTTAGAACATCATGAGTGGTGTGAAGTATTGTTGTGTGGCCTAGGGTGAGTGTGGTGGCCATTTCAGTTACCATTGCACAGGCTGCAAGTGCCCTGAGGCAAGCAGGCATACCTTGCACTGTGACAGGCATTACTTTGGAAAAAAATGCCACTGGGCGCAACTTTCCTCCATGAAACTGTGTGAGCACCCCCGCCATGGTTTTACAATTGTCCCTTGCAAACAAATGAAAAGGTAGTACATAGTTGGGGAGGCCAAGTGCCGGACTTTTCATTAACATACACTTTAAGCTTTCATATGCAGTTAACATTTCTTGTGACCATTGTACAATATTAGGTTTGTCTTTCAGTGTGGCTTGTCTCAAAATGTTATCATAATAGGAACAATCAGATATCCACTGTCTGCAGTAATTTACCATACCCAGAAAAGACAGCAGTTCCCTCTGGGTAGTTGGGGTGACCAGGCCCAATACAGACTGAATGCGCTGTGGACTGACTTTCCTTTCCCCCTGAGTGAGCACAAAACCCAAGTAATCCACATGCTTCTTACACCATTGCATTTTTGTTTTGGACACCTTGTGTCCACATTCACAGAGCCAGTTTAACAGTGATATACCATCCTCCCGGCAGGCCTCCTCAGTTTGACTACAGAGCAGCAGATCATCTGCATACTGTAGCAGGACTGAACCATGGTGAGGTTGCCAGGGCCCCAATGTGGCCTGGAGTACAATGCTATACACAACAGGTGCGTCAATGTAGCCCTGGGGTAAACGACACCAGGTGAGTTGCTTGCCCTCAAAAGAAAATGCAAAAAGTAACTGTGTCTGTGCATCCACTGGAATGCTAAAAAATGCATTTTTTAAATCAATTACCGAAAAAAATGCAGCATCTGCAGGGATAGCTGAAATGAGTGAGTTAATGTCAGGTACAATGGGTGCTATAGGCACAATGAGTTGGTTAATTGCCCTAAGGTCTTGTACAAACCTTACACTGCCATCTGACTTAGCAACTGGGTTGACTGGTGTGCAGTAAGGTGAAATTACGTGTCTGAGAATGCCTTGTTGGAGAAACTGTTGTATCATTGGTCTAAGACCTTCAACCTTCTCTTGTGACAAGGGGTATTGCTTTTGATAGACAGGTTGTGTGTCAGGTTTCAGGGTTGCTCTATATGGTGTGCAAGGAATGAGGCCAGTGTCATAGGGACCCTCCGACCATAGAGCAGGGTTTACTTTGTCAAAATCAGGTGTAATGTCTGTTGCTTCCCACACCGGTAGGTGTGGGGACTCAACCTCCAGGCCACTGCCAGTGGGTGAAGGGAGAATGGAGATTTCGAGCCTGCTAAGAAGATCCCTTCCCAGAAGATTAATTGGACATTCAGGTATTACAGTGAAATTGTGTTTACCCATATATGTGCCTCCCGTGGTTCTGACACTAAGGGCATCTGTCAGGTAAGCATCTGTGGGTATCCCATTGATTCCCATTGAAGGAGCAGTCTTTTCCAAGTGACCGTCGTACAGGTCGACACACAAAACACTAGTAGTTGCCCCGCTATCTACCAGGAAAGGGATTGCTCTCTTTCCTATAATCAAGGTTAGTAGCGGTGGGTCCTTCCAGTGTCTGGTGAGCTGGGCAAAGGCTGGGATACCCTCCTCCGGGCCCCGTCAGTGGGAGGGATCCTGCCAGTCAACTCGGAATCGGACATGATCCTGAAAGGGGTTGTTGTGTGACTGTCGGGGATGATCCCGGGAGGGAGCCGGAGCTTGGGGCTGTCGGTGGTTTTGTGAGGGACAAGGGCAATCCCTTGCCCAGTGATCGTCCCTTCCACAGTTGAAGCAGGAGGTTTGTTTCCTGCTGGCAGAGTCAGGGGGGTGGGGTGGCCTGGCTTGTGGGTTTTGATATCGGGCTGGATTACGGGGTGGGCCAGTGGAGTGCTGCTGGCGTCTATCTCCCCGACCTCTCTGATTTTGGTAATTATGAGTTGGGGCATTCTGCAAGGGTTTTTTAACATCAAAGCATCCTGCAGCTTCCTTTTCATATAAGTGCTTTTCAAATTCCTTAATATTATCAGAGGTCCAGGAAGAAACACCTTGCTTAACTGGGACCATAACAGATGGCAACAAGTTATTTACAAAGGTAGAAATTAGTAAATGGTCTGTATCTACAAGAGTGAGACCTGCATCTTCAGACCAACACTTTTTAAACCTCTTCCAAAACTCAGTGACAGTTTCAGTGGGCTTTTGTTTACATGCTACGGCAATGGGAAGAGAAGCCCGGGTTTTAAAAATCTCTTTCATATGGGTCTCAATTTCCTTCCACATCTCCGTTACACCGTCCCCAGTATTGAGAGGGTAGCGAACGGCATCGTTAAGGGTGGTAGGAGTGTTTATGGTGGGAATCTTTTTCCAATCCCACCCGTTGTAATGGTCTATAACCCCATCTATGATCAGCTTCATATCTTCTTGAGTATAGCTGCGTCCTGTGCAAGCCTTTTTCAAGTAAGCTATGCAGCCGTCAGGTGCAACAGTGGGTTTGGGACAGTTCTTAACAATTCTGTCTAAATCCTCTATTTCAATGGGTTTCTTTAACAACTGATCCCCTACTGTCATGAAGGGCAGGTGGGTGGCGACACCGAGGAAACCAGTGCTGGATCGCGTTGTGGAGGGGGTGAGAGGGTTGTCAGTAGCAATAGTTAAGTCAGCGTTGCGGCGGGAGGCGGTTTGTCTGTTAGGAGTAGGGGCACTAGGGGCGGGGGTGGTTACGTCTATGTGGAGGGTACTGTCAGGGGGGGCTATTCCTCCTGAGCCTCCTTCTCCTTCCCCTTCCCCTCCTCCCCCTCCCCTTTGCATCGGCATTCGTGACAAAGCAACTGAGCCTCCTTCTCCTTCCCCTTCCCCTCCTCCCCCTCCCCTTTGCATCGGAATTCGTGACAAAGCAACTGCAGCTAAAAGATCTGTGTCTTTTAAGGAGGGGTATAGGGGACTGTAGGGCGGAGGAGAAGAGTTTTTCAGAAACTTGTTGCTTCTAAATTCCTCAGCTTTGTGTAGTCGGGAAGTTACAGATTTTATTCTACGCTGTTTCTGCTTGATATTTTTGTCATACCAATGAGGTGCTATCGTGAGCCATTGCTCTCCTCCAGCGCGCATATATGTCATGTCCCATTGTGGGTCATGATCATACCACGGCCAGGCTTCCTTGTCTCCCAGACAAAGCCCTTTGATCATGTCCATATAAAATGGATAATTAATACCATCACGGGGGAATGGGCTGGGGCTGCCAACTTTCTCTGTCCACCCCGCTAAGTTATCTACCCAAGGGTTAACTAAATAATAATCTGTGGTGGAGTTACGGGCAACATATTCCTTACATGTTTCTCCTGGTAAAGGTGGGGGGTAAATGACTGTCTTACTCTGACCCCCTCCCATAGTAAAGAATACAATCTACACCAGCTTTCTACGCAATTTCTACAACAACTTACAACAACTGTCTATGCAATATCACAACAAAAATACTTTCTATGCAATTTACAAAAACTTTCTATGCATGCATTAGCTAACACCAGTTAATTAGTCATTGACAATATCACAATATTATCTGTATAATGAGAACATGAAATCTTTTGACGGGTACGCTTACCTTCGTACAAGATGTCAGAAAAATACAGCGTTTTAAACAGGAAGCAAGAAAAGAGTTTTGAGTAAAGATATCTGGCAGACGAAAACTTACCAGCCGTCTGAACCAAATATAAGAACTTATCTCACTACAACATACAAGAATATATATATAGACGATCAGATCGAGGTATAATCTACGTTATGTATAGACCCCAGGTCTATATATTTTTTTTTTAAGTATCCCAGATACTAACGTCTTTGGAGAATTGCGCTTGGACTCCTGGTCCTTTCTCAGACGTATCTTTAAGTCCCAGACATTAAAGATTCTATGGTATCCCTGATACCTGTTTTATGTTTTTACATAAAACTTCGTAATATTAAGTCCCGGACTTAAATATTACCTTGTCACGTGTTCCCGGAACACTGACACGGATTCAGCTTCAGTGTATGACCGCAATCCTGTATGGCAAAGATAGACAATAAATTCTCTATTCTTACCATTCAGGGACGATCACTGAATCCCGGACATAGAGCCTCCAGCTGAAAGGATCCCTACCTCTCTTTGATTACCTCGATGTGATGGCCACTGACGTCAGTGAGAGCAATCCTTAACGTTACAGATAATACACGACACCATGTAGTTAAGAATCACTCTGTTTACTTAATAAATTACAGCGTACTATATAGAAGAGAAACATGGGTGTATACAATATGTGCAAGCATATGATTGGATAAATAGAAGTAGCATACGACATTACATGCGGGATATTTTAGTAACACACAGAAGTAACAGTTTTGATCTAGTATGTAATTGACCTTGAAGATAAGACACACAGAAGCCTTATATTATATGAAGAGACAAAGGCATCTTGTAGAGAGTGCGTACGTGTCTATTCAAACACATAACAATTCATATAGCATGTTTAACCCTTCACTAACAAATAGTCTCTCAATCTCCCTGAAAAAAAGAGAAATCGGAGATACAGACATTCAAATGGAATCATCGGCGCCATTTCCCTGTATTGGTTATAAGACACAATGATCCCTATGGCTACATGCATTGTAAAGGTTTCTTGTGACCACTTACAGTAGATGGAACCTCTTGTAAAACACAATACACAAAAAAATCCTGCAAAATATCAGTGTCTTTTATTCAACAAATAGATCTTACTAACTTCGGGGCTCATTTACATGTGGATGTAAGTCATTTTCATGACACGCCTCTCAGATGTAGCAGTACGCGCCCGCACTGATAGGTGTTACTTTCACAATCTCCCTGAAATGCTTTTTTAAAAGTAGGTAAGTATGCCCATACTATGTCCTGGTTTATATCAACCCTCCCCATCACCCCATGTCTACCTAATTCTTTCTTCTGCACCTTCCTTCCACATCTATCCCTCCCCCCTAGTCTCCTACTCTCTCCCCTCCTCTGTTTCCCATCCACCCCTCTCCCTCCCTTCCCCTCCTCCCTTCCTGTCACCACACTATCTGTCTATCTGCCCCACCATGGTCCTACTACCCCACCACTCAGCCCTGTTCCCTCCCTCCATTCTCTGTCACCTCATCTCCATCACACTGCAACCCCCCCCCCCCCCCCCCTCGGCCTCCTCCTGCAGTTTCCCCTCCGAGCTCAGAGGCCGCACTAACACTGTGCCCACTTCATCCCTTCCATCCAAATCAGTATCACCTCAACACTACAGCAACCCTGATAATCTCACTCACATCTCTCCCTCACACCCCCTATGCTGTGCGCTCTGGAATGCCAGATCTGTTTGTAATAAACTGGCCCCCATTCATGACCTTTTCAGCTCCAACTCCCTACACCTCCTGGCCATCACTGACACCTGGATTACTCCCTATGACACCACTTCTCCCGCTGCTCTCTCTGCTGGGGGCCTCACATTCTCACATACACCCCGACCCGGGGGTCGTCTAGGCGGTGGTGTTTGGATCCTTCGCATGAATGCAAACAAACGCCCACCACACGCTACTGCAAACGACCATGCAATTATGCACAAAGTAGGTGTGTATTATTTAGCATCGCATGGTAGCGTTCCGTTCGCAGGACTACCAAACGCATCGCTAGTAACACATACACTGTCGTACACGTGCAATGCCTTCGCTGGCTCACACATGTTTCATTAGCTTGCAAATATTCGCACAGAGGCCCTCATTCCGAGTTCGCTCGCTAGCAGCTTTTAGCAGCATTGCACACGCTAAGCCGCCGCCCTCTGGGAGTGTATCTTCGCTTAGCAGAATTGCGAACGAAAGATTAGCAGAATTGCGAATAGAAATTTCTTAGCAGTTTCTGAGTAGCTCCAGGCTTACTCCTACACTGCGATCAGTTCAGTCAGTTTCGTTCCTGGTTTGACGTCACAAACACACCCAGCGTTCGCCCAGACACTCCCGTGTTTTTCCCAGAAACACCCACTTCCTGTCAATCACACTACGATCACCAGAACAATGAAAAATCTTCGTGAAGCCGTGAGTAAAATATCAAACTTTTGTGCTAATTTACTTGGCGCAGGCGCACTGCGAACATTGCGCATGCGCAGTTTGCGACTAATCGCTCCGTAGCGAAAAAAACGAACGAGCGAACAACTCGGAATCACCCCCAGTGTTTGTTTTTTGCTAGATATGTCATCCCATCCCTTTCTCAATTAAGAAACCAATTAGGCTAAGGATTTGTAATGTGATTGTCCAATTAAGTGTTCAAAGTCTTCAAAAAGAGTTTGAACACCTAATTGCACAATAACAATAATCATTTAAGGATTCCAATATATATTGTGGTATTATTTGTAGCCCTATTTGCTCAATACCACAGATTGGAATTTTTATAATTCCTTGACTTACATAATGTACATAACACAGTTTCCCATATATGCTTGATGGTTTATTCTGTGTTAAAATGAGGAGTGGTAAAGTACCAAACAATCAGCTTCTCACTGTCATGTCACAGCCTTTTTTTTAAAAGTGTCCGTTAGTAGTTGATTAACTAATCATTTCTCACTCTTCATTTTAACCCTTTACAAGTGATGAACCATCTCTACATATGTAACTTCCTTTTTAAACAACACAACACACCAATTTTGGGGACAAAAAAATTATTTTGTTAACATTTTTTTTTTTAATCACACAAAAAAATAATAATTATATTTTGCTTTTAAAGCAGGAATTGCTTGCAGGAGACCCCGCAGTGCTGCGCCATTACCTCCAATATATCAGGGATTTCCACACTGGGATCTCCAAATGCAGCATCTGTAATGAATGGAAACAATAACACATTAGGCACTATACAAACAAGGCACAAAGCACACTTTAACCAGTCACTAGCTACGTCAGGGATGTCGTTCATTTTACCTTCCAGCTGTTGATGAACTATACATACCAGCATGGCCTTCAATGTAATAAAAAAAATAGCCATGCTAAAACTGGTGCAGGCCATGCTGGGATGTGTAGTTCAGCCACATCTGGAGTGGCCCGGGCTCACCATTCACATCTGGAGTGGCCCGGGCTCACCATTTCGGGTGTAATCCCAGCCTCAGAAGACTGCATCGCTACATCTGCTGGTAAACTACATATCCAAGCATGTCCTGCCTCAGTGATAGCATGCCTTAATCCATAAGATGAGACAGGGAATGTTGGTATGTGTTTCAGATCAGCATTTGCAGGGTCACAGTTTGAGAACACATGTACCTGTATATAACTTCCAAACAGCTTACAAATACATTTCTGTGGTAGAAATTACTGACTCTCCCCGGACGGATGAACAGCACCCTCCACCTCCTCAGGGGCCTCTGCTGCCCACTCTCCGGCAGTGACGTGAGGTGAGGTAAATGTCTGGGGAGGCACTGGCTAAACTGGGCAGCAGCACATGTATATACACAGTGATGGGGAAGTTATTTCCCATTACAGCCAGAGGTGACATGTTTCCTAGAAGCTATGACAGGAGGTGTTGTACTAGGGGCCTTATTCAGCATTGTTGCCGTTTTACTAAAATAGCAAAACTGCAACTGCTATCACTCCCACGCTGGGGGCCGCCCAGCACAGGTCAAGGCCACCCAACATGCTAATGGCGGCCACCGATGCGATCGCAATTCAATTGTGAATGCATCTCTGAATAATACCCCTTTTACACTCGCATGAAAATCCCGGGATTTTGCACGTGAACGCGCATCATCCCGGGATTTTTCTCAGTGTGAAAGGGTACAGGGTCAATTTCCCGGGACGAGCATCCCGGGATTTCAACCCAGGTCTTGACCATGGTTGGTCCCGGGATGCTGTGTAGTGTGAAAGGGTCAGTCCCGGGATTCACTATCCCGGGACTGTTAAAAGGCCTCGGATTGGAGCTATCTTGGGCTCAGAAAAGATGATGTCATCTTTCTGAGCCCTGGGGAGCGTCCAGGAAGCGTAAGAGAAAGCCGCTGCGGCCGCTATACTCTGTACGCAACCTATGTACTGTGTACACCGTTTGCGTACAGAGTCCCGTACCGTGTACGGACTTTGTGTACAAACGCCGCGCTGGGGGTACAATTTACACACAGCACAAAATACCCAGAGATACACCACAAACCCTATAAAAATAACAAAAATGTAATTCGCCAAACATGTTGTGTTGATTCTTCTTCACCCCTCCCTTTGTTGACTAGTGTGACCTCATCTATGTGAGCCAGAAAAAGGCCATTTCTAATGACATACATATGCATTTGCAGGGATATCCCGGGATCAGTGTAAATGGGGCTGTCCCAGGTCGATCCCAGGTCTTAGTGCAGTGTGAAAGGGGTCAGTCCCGGGAATGCATCCCGGGGAGCGCATCCCAGGAAGCATCCCAGGAGTGACCCAGGAGTGCGAGTGTAAAAGGGGTAAGTGAAGCCACCCTGCCTCCACATGGTTGCAAAGGTAGTCAAGCCGCCGCCATTTTCCACATCACAGCGGCCATGTGTGATGTCACACACCCGTCCCTGCAATGCCGCATCGCCACCCCCACGAACGCATTGCCCGACCTGCGCAGAACGGTCCCTGAGTGTGCGCACTGGGACAAAAAAGTGGCCAGATGCGATCGCACAGCACCAGCATGTGATGCTGAATGAGGCCCTAGGCCGCTGAATGACACCCACAGTACACGCCTATAACGGAGACATAAACATGATCTGTGCCTGTAGTCAGCCCCACTGAGGATATCTAATAATAAAGGAACCATTCTGTCGAATGTATCCCAAGGGGCAGCTGCATAATACTGGATTGCCGCCCCCCAAATGTCGCTGTGGGATATAGTCAGGATCCCGGCGGTCGGGCTCCTGGTGGTCAGATTACCGACGCTGGGATCCCAACTGCAAGAATGCAGCAGCGCCACCACAGCTATTCCCACTCGTGGGTGTCCATGACACCATGGAGTGGAGATAGAGCCACCGAGCCCGCAGCACGTTGCACTCACCCCAATGCCGGCATTCTGGTGGTCAGGATCTCGTTGTCGGTATTCTGGCCGCCAGGATCCTGTAACCAACCTGTCGCTGCCAGGCAAATGTCCTCACTGACTGCACAGCGGGAACTCCCCAGCTACTAGTCACACTCTCCATAACCAGCACAGCTAGTGCTACAGAACATGAGGCCCTGTACTCACCTGGCAGCGGCACACTATGGGGGGGATTCAGATCTGATCGCTGGGCTGCTAATGTTGCAGTCCTGCAATCAGATAGTCTCCGCCTCCAGGAGGACTGTATATTCGCTGTGCAAGTGTGCGATCCCATGTGTACGCCGAGCTGCTAAAATCCAGTGTGTGCAGTGTGTGCGCAGCCCAGGACTTACTCCTACAGAGTGATGAGAACGGGCTGATCGGGGCCGGAGCTGACGTCACACACCCTCCCTGACAACGCTTGGGAACGCCTGAGTGTTTCTGAACACTCTCTGTAAACAGTCAGTTACCACCCACAAACGTCATCTTCCTGTCAATCACCCTGCGAACGCCTGTGTGAATTACATTTTTGCACCATCCCGTCGCAGATTGGTGGCGCGTGCGCATTACGGTGCGAAAAACGCACAGCAGCGATGAGATCTGAATTACCCCCTATGTCCGCATCCTGAGCCAGCAGGTCCACCACTTTGCTCTTCCCTTCATCGTTCCACTGAGTGCCCAGCACCATGGTCACAAGCACAAGAGTGCAAGCAGAGGGACACCCGTAGCTGCAGGAAGCTGTCAGCGGCCGGAGAGGGGGTCACCTGTGCAGGTCGGGAAGCTAGGGCAGTCAAGCATCTGCAAGTCTGGCTGAACTGGAGGAAAGGAGCTGCGGAAGCTCTGTGGTTGATCTGCACCCGTAGGCACGAGTAGCAGGTGACAGAATGTCATGCTCCCACCTGAAGGGAATGCTGGTCCTGTCGGCACTTTGATCATTTGTGTCATCGATTGCAGGGTCCAGGGTAGTAAGCAGGGGCGGACTGGGAACTAAAAGTGTTCCTGGATATTTTTTGGGAAGTGGCCTTAAGTGGGTGGCACCTGGCGAGGGTGATGGGGAGACACAGTAGGTGATGTCAGGGATAGACAGAGGGTGACAGGGAGAAGAGACAGAGAGAGGCAGTGGAAGATGTGGAGAGTGTGACAAGCAGTGGGTGAAAGTGTAAAACAGTAGGGAGAGGTTAAAAGGTCGAGGCAGTGGGTGACAGGGAGAGACAGTCAGTGTTTGGGAGAGGCAGTGGGTGACAGGGATAGACAGTCAGTGTTTGGGAGAGGCAGAGGGTGACAGGGAGAGAGAGTCAGTGTTTGGGAGAGGCAGTGGGTGACAGGGAGAGACAGTCAGTGTTTGGGAGAGGCAGAGGGTGACAGGGAGAGAGAGTCAGTGTTTGGGAGAGGCAGAGGGTGACGTCTGGGAGACAGTCAGTGTTTGGTAGAGGCAGAGGGGTGACGTCTGGGAGACAGAGAGAATTTTGGGGAGAGATAGTGGGAGACAAAGAGGCAATGGGTGACAGGAGAGTGTGATGGGAAGATGCAATGGGTGATACCAGGGAGAGGTGACAGGGGCAATGACAGATATACATACACACGACACAGCAATACATATAGTGATATACATAACAGTGAGACTATGGGGAACATAAGTGATATACAGGGGGGAAATGGGCTGGATCGGAAAGGGGGGCAGTGAAATGGTGATTGGAGGGGGGACATTAGGCTGGAGAAGGGGGGCTCTGAGCTGAATGAGGGAGGGGGGACACTGTGACTGGACTAGCTGGGGGTTTCTAGGAGTGGAGGTAGTGAGATGGCTGCAGTGGGCTGGTAGTGGATGGAAGGGAAGGAGACATAGGGATGGGGGAGTCAGTAATGGTGGGGGACAGGGACTGAGCACTGACCTGGTGTTGTTGCTGGTGTCCCATTCCTGGCATGCCTGGTCCCGCACGCCAGCTGCAGCACCGCACCCTCACACAGCAGCCCCTCAGATGCCTGGCGGCGCTATTCAGTGCTGACCTTTTCAGTGGGAGCCTGAGGAAAAGAGACTGTGTTGTGCCCAGCGTCTGTCTCATGTAGCCTCCATCAGCGAGAGGCTGACCTGTGAGGTCAGTAGGCGTGGCCTCTCTCTGACTCCGTGGCTGGCTCCTGATCAGCGCTGGCAGAGGCATGAGTCATGACAGATGACTTCAGCGGCCCCCACACGGATTGATCTCCTATGTAAATTCCTGGTAAATCCGCCCCTGGTAAGAGTATTCTAAGCAATAAAAATGCATCCGGCCAGTGGGTGGGGTTGGGGGAGGGGGGGCATCTGACTATCTGCCCATCCGTTCCAGCCCACCCCCTGCCGATGTCCAATGATTGACAGGGGTGTGACTTGATGTGAGCTAAAGGCACAGCCCCCTGTCAATGAGGCAGTTGTGCTGGTGCCGCAGTTCATTCATTTTTCAATGGGCTTTTCCAGCCTGTGACTTGGCCCCGCCCCCCCTCTTCAGACACTTTATTATTGTCACTGGGAGGCAGCGCTCTCGCTGCCTCCCTTAGAGATTTGGCTGCATTCTCAGGTTAAAAATGATTAAAATAATACAAAGTAGAATCTGTGTTATTAGTATTTTCTTTGTATTATTTTAATCATTATGACAGGGGAGGCACTGCCTCCTACCTCCCCTGCCTCCCCTGACTGCACGTCCCTGCTCTCTGGGGTTGCTTGTGATGGGGGAATGTGGTTGAAAGGAATGGAATTTTGGATGGGGGAAGGATGTTGGATGGGGGAAGGAGGTTGGATGGGGGAAGGAGGTTGGATGGGGGAAGGATGTTGGATGGGGGAAGGAAGTTGGATGGGGGAAGGAGGTTGGATGGGGGAAGGAGGTTGGATGGGGGAAGTAGGTAGGATGGGGGAAGGAAGTTGGATGGGGGAAGGATGTTGGATGGGGGAAGGAAGTTGGATGGGGGAAGGAAGTTGGATGGGGGAAGGATGTTGGATGGGGGAAGGAGGTTGGATGGGGGAAGGAGGTTGGATGGGGGAAGGATGTTGGATGGGGAAGGGGCTTGAAAGAAAGATGGAGGTTGGATGGGTGAGGGGGGTTGAGAGGGGGGTAAGATTGAGGGTGAGGGAGGTTGAGAGGGGGAGGAGGAGGAGGAAGAGAAGGCTGCTGATTGATGGGGTGCGGGTTGTTGAGGGGGGGAGGAGGTTTGAGAGGAAGAGGAGGATGGTGATTGATGGGGGGTGGGTTGTTGAGAGGGGGAGGGGGGTTCAGACGAGGATGAGGAGGTGTGATGGGGATCCGGGTGGTGAGGGGGGAGGCTCCTTCCTCTTCCTCCTGGTGTTGTTGCATTTGTGTTGTGCCTAAAAAGATAGAAAAACACAATTTGTTATTTGTTTATTTAAAAATTAAAAAAAAACCATTTGTAGTGGTGTAAATGTTTGGGCCATACGGTCACATTGTGTTATTTGTCATGTTCCTCTTTTTACAATAAAAAGTGCTTTGTATGTTGCTGTGAAATCTTTTTTTTTTACACTAAATTTGGCATTTCCGTTTTTCCTCTATTCTACATTGCGCGCGCACACACACACACACACACACACACACACACACACACACACACACACACACACACGCGTAGTGTGCCACTGGAGTACATGGGAGTTGTGTGACGGACCACTGTGCATTGCCCTACCACCTGGCCCTATAGATTTCCGGATCCAGCTTGCCCACTTTCATTATACCTAACACATATGTTTAGTTACACAATGCAGGAGTCTTGCCAGATTATGTGTAATGCAGTTAGCAAATAGTGTTAATCATTTAAATTGTAAAATACTCACACAAAGGTGTTATTGCGGATTACTCACGTTGGTGGATTTGCTGGCGCAGCTGCGCCAGCATTTCTGGCTGACGGCAGCGGAGGTCCGATCACCGACGCTCAAGTTGGACGATGATCTGCTTGGTGATGACCCTCGCCCGCAGTACTCTGTGGACCACCGCGTAGGCCGCATGCTTCCTAGAATTAGGGATGTACGGGTCCGCGCAGCCTACGCGGTGGTCCATAATAGCTGTGAGGAGCCGCAGCTGCCTCATAGAGAACGCGGCAGCTCGCATGGTGCCAATGGCGTTTTATCAAGAAGGGCTAATATTTATACTGTGTGCTAAATGTTGATTGGCCAAAATGTGATGGTGTCATCAGTCTTGATAAACTTTATTACTATAACTACGTCAACAGTGGTGTGGGCTCTCTTGCAGACGCATAAGCGATTGTTCGCAGCTGTCGCACTGCTAAAAATATATATAGAAAACTCACCACATTTGGAGGCATGATTCCGCTAATCAATCCCAGGTTGTAGTATTAGCGTGTGCAGATGGGTAGGTTGTAATAAAAAAAAACAAAAATGAAAAAAACAAATCATAGCCTTGCGTGGGAAATGTGAACAGCAACAACAAAAATGTGTAACATCATAAAATAATTCTTGGTGACCAAACTTAAAAGAGCAGAACTCAAAAATATATGTGGTAAACACGCAACAATACTGTTGTTCAATGGCCATTTACAGACGTATGAAGTTGACAGTAAGTTATACTCAAAACAGATACACATTACCAATTAATACCAACCATGTTTTCAAAATGTCTTCCATACCAAAATATTATTTAAACTCCTCTAAACTACAGTGACATATGTTAAAACTCACAACATTCCAAAAACAATAGTGGCATAAAGAATTGGATAATGTGTTCAGGACATAAGCATACCTGAAATACTGCCGCACTATTCTGGCACTAACAGCATGGCCACGCTGGGCCTCCGTGCCTCGCTTCAATGTCCACCCTACCCCTGTGGCTCCTCATCCTCTCTGGGCCATTCCTCTGTTTGAGGAAGCTCAACCTGACTCCTCACAGCAATATTGTGGAGTATGGCACACAGGATCACAATTTTACTTACCATTTCCGGCGAATACATGAGGTCGCCACCAGTGCGATGGAGCACACGGAAGCGTCCTTTCAGGATGCCAATTGTGCGCTCCACCAGCTGCCCAGTGGCAGTAAGCCAGGAATTAAATTCGGACTGTGGCCCTGGCCTGGGTGTGCTGTAAGGAGTCATGAGCCAGGGGGTGCAGGGATATCCACAATCTCCTGTAAGAACACAATACAATCATAAGTTTCAACCTTAAGAACATAACCAAAAAAACAAAAAAAAAACCACATGATGCAAATACTACTCACCCAATAGCCACGTGTCTTGGCCTTCCATCATTCTTAATCTTTGCCAGATCCCTGATTGCCGAATGACATGGGATCATGGGAATTCCCGGGGAACTGAGCATTCAGGGACAGGATCTGGAGGGATGGGCCACAAACAACCATTACATTCAGAGAGTGGAACAGTTTCCTGTTCCTATAAATTTCCTCATTATGTTTTGGAGCCACAAGTGGAACATGTGTCCCATCCACAACCCCAATAACATGTGGGAAGCGATTACCCCCTTCCTGGAATTGCCGCTTCACCACAACCAGGGCACCAGCATCCAATGGCATTGATATGAACTGCTTGATTCGCTTGAAGAAAGCAGCTATGACGTGACGCAGCACTTTATAAAATGCCCCCTGCAAGATTCCTATCAGCGCACCCACTACGTGCTGGTAGGAACCCGTGCGCAGGAATGTAACACAGCAAGGAATTGTGTCAGTGCTGGTATTGCTGTAGGATACCCAATTGATGTATCTAGATCACTCTCTATTATGGGGAGAGTTTCTAGGATGACATGAGGGGGCAGCCTGTAGCACCGTACAACCTCATCATCTGGCATACCAAAAAGGGTGACACGGGTACGGAAAATACAAGGCCTTGCACGCCTCCATTGCCTTCGAGGATGAGGGGCAGGTTGGGGTTGGGCGGCTTCGGAGGCTAGATATGTGGCCACCGGCATCTTGAAAATGGGCAAAAAATGTATCACTACAACATCCAATGTGTTCACAACATTTCAACATTTACATACATGGTTCCTCCACAAATAGTACTTACTTCCGGCGCATAATCCATATCTAAATGTCGGACACCAGGAGGCAAGAAAAAGCATAAATTAGGCAGAAAGTGAAACCACAGCATATGGCACAAATACAACACACACCCCAAACACTGAAGAAAAACACTTTGCAGGCATATACTTACCTTAAACCAGTGGTTTCCAAACTTTTTTGAATCACGGCGCCCTAGAATATCAGATTTTTTTTCACGGCAGCCCTAGGCCAATAATTTCTTATTGAGAAATTTAGAAAGAAATATTACATTAATTAGATCGCGTTTATATGTCACCTTAGGGTCAGTTGTGTGGTGAGGGACAAGATTTGCTTCTGTTTGGCCACATATTGTATGACTGGCAGCCACCAGCACTGGTTTTGCCTATTATATTGACCATGAATAATTTGAATTGGTCCTGGACCACCAAGCCAGGGCACCCCTGCAAGTGTCCCGAGGCGCCCCAGGGTGCCACGGCACACAGTTTGGGAACCTCTGCCTTAAACATAGAATTTACACACAAAGATACATACATGGGTAACTTATATAAGACATACAAGCCAAAAGGCATCCACCCAAAACACAGCAAGCAACATGCACATACTTACCAGCAAATAGAAGAAAGGGATCTAAATAACTCAAAAGGCCTCACTTGGCAGGGGACAAAAATAAAGAATATGCACCGTACAGTAGAGAAATCATAATCAGAGAATAGTGTAAACTAACACAGATAACACTACACTCCTCCACCCAAAACACAGCAAGCAACATGCACAAACTTACCAGCAAGTAGATATATACTGTTGAACACATTAGAATAAAGGGAGATTACAATCAGAATGAAGGACAACCCCACCACAACTGTTTTACATAACATTAAGTAACTTGCTATATTATAAATAAATGAGCACAATAGAAATAATAAAAGTTAAAAAATTTCACAAAAAACGCTGGGCGTACGCGATACAATAATTCGCAGCATCCAAAGCGTATAAGCATGTTTGCAGAAATAACTAAAATAAACCTCTCTTACCTCTCACGCCTTCTCTGTATCTCAACACTATCACTCACTCTCTCTCTTCTCTCTCCGCACCACGCCACGCCACTCCTCGCCAACTCCTGCATACACCCACAAACACAGGCCGCATGCAGGCGGTTTAAATAGTCAGTAATCAAAGTACGTCCACAAATTGTGTATGCATCACCTGTGCAATTTCCCGCAAAAACATACACACGCAGGTATAAAAACCCAACACACATTCAGACGCACATGCCCTCACCAATATGGCTTCTATCAGAGAAATTGATGCGGAGGTGGCTGAGCTGCAACAGCAGATGAGGGAGATGGTAGTGAGGAGACGGAGGCTGCAACAGCAACGTCTCTTTCCAAGACCTGCCAGTGCAGAGGATGAAGGACAAGGAGCCAGTACTCAAACCCCCCCATCTACTGTGCCCCAAACAGAAGAAGAGGCTGGTGTGAGTGCCCTGCCAGAGGAAGATGTAACCCAAACTGAGGGAGATTCTGGGGTCAATACTCAAACCCAGCAAAGCCATGGCCAAAGTGAGGAGGAAGGTGGTGACAATTTGCCGGCAGATGCATCACAGGCAGCAAACAAAAAGAGAAAGTGGCAGCCCCAATTTCAAGGAGGGAGTTGGCGATTTTGGTCCCACAATCCATACAGAAAATACATTATGGGATCAAAAATATGGGAGCTGTGGCAAAAGACCGCATAAATAAAGTTGGCCCAATTGTCCGTACCCCACAGGAAGTACGCAGATGGTAAGTACATACTGACACACAACTACAAATGCTCATTTTATTTAGCTTAAAAATGTGAGGTTGCCTATAGCAACCTAAACCATGACATGTGCACAAAAAGTATTCTTGACATTTTTTTTTATTTCTTTTCTTCACCTTTTCCCCAAACCAAACAACATATGTAGCTTGGCCGACTTCAAGTCCCGCCTGAAGCAGAAAAGGTCTGCGGAGTGGAATGCTTCGAGGGCAACAGGGAGAGGACCAGCCCCTGACACCGTGGAATATACAGATCTAGAGGAGCAAGTGATGGTCTGTGTGACCTATGAGGAGATTGCTGGTGTGTCCCAAATGGACACAGACACACCTGAGATGTTATGCCCACATGACTTACCCGGTAAGTTTCCTAACATATATATAACTGTTTTCTGTCTCATTTTTGAAATTGATACACATTTTTTTTTTTTGTCCCTTTCGTTTCACATTAATATATCTGTTCCATAACGCAGCACAGGAGGGGCAGCTTGGTGAGTCACAGGAGGGGCATCTTGCGGAGGCTGAGGCGGGGGGAAGTAGTGACACCTCCAGTGTGGGGCAGGATATTCCACCAGGCCAGACACACACTGGCCCCCCCACCCAACCCTCTCTCCCGGCAATTCTAACGGAAATCTCCAGTCATGGAGATCGGATCACCCAATTCCATGACGTGATGACCTGGGAGGTACATGAGATGTCCTTTTGGCTCACTGATCTGACCACCTGTGTTCTACAAGGTGTGGGCGAAATCAGGCAAGGTCTATCCGACCTCACCTTCTGTGTCCAACAATTCAACCACACAGTTGGACAAGGTCTACAGGCCATCGCTGCCCTTCTTTCCCACAGTCTCAGGGAGGCACCAACACCTGGCCCATCCCCTACCCCTGACAATAGTTTTTGTATGCAGCCCTGCGCTGCCAGTTAAAAGCAGCCTGTTTGCAACACGTGGGATATTCCCTTATTTATCCCTATGAACCACACGAAATATACACAAGCAATAGATGGTTGCAGACTAGCGCTGAGTTTAAAAATAATGAAATTTATAAACAACTTGAGACTTTTCAATCTTCGTCCAAAGTTTCTTTCAAGCTCTTTCCACACATCAGAAAGACACTCACTTTATTATTCTGTCTCGCTTTCATGTAAAGGTATCTTTCTATCACCATACATCCACGGTACACTTCACTTGCAATGGACTTAGCTATTGGAATAACACTTACATTAGTGTCCTATCCCGCGTACACATCAAGGTATCTTTCGTATCCCTCACAGTATGGGCGGCAGGAATAAGGCAGACCAGTATTTTTCCAAAAAACACACACGGCTTCTTTATTCATCCAATACAGCAAGTAAGTGATCTGGTATGATGGTTAGCAGCAAACTTCAACGCGTTTCGGGGATACCCTCCCCTTCCTCAAGAAGTAAAATGTATGTTCTAATCAGCCCGGTTATATTTAGGCTTCACAAGGTCACATGATCCATTTTGACCAATCCCTCACCATAGACAATTAACAGGTGTATATGTTTAAACAATTAAGAACTCCCACAACAGGAGTAACTTGCACATAAATCATACAACATGTTTTCATCAATACACAGATTAAAAATATATAAACATAATTAAACACATTTAGCGTTGGTAATGATTAGGATCAGAATGTTTGATCCTCATAAGCAAAACATGCATTGCAGCAGACCTGTTTAGTTTTCAGAAAACAAGCAGTACAAAACCAAAACGCACTGTTTAGTTTATGTGCCCATATAGAGCGCTAGAGACGTGGAGAATATTCTCTCACTAGATACGATATAAATAGGACCCGCTGTATGTTAAGCACAGTTAAACTCAGATAGGTTTCCAGATATTAAACCGGCAAATAGCCGGCGATGCGGGTTTAATATACCCAAGTAAAAATAATTTGGAGGATAAATGCAGAAAATAAATGCAGTCGGCAGATGACTGGCGGTGCAGATAAAACGGACCCGAATGGGAATGCTCTCTTGGCGTATATAATACTCGTTTTCTGACTTAAACAGACCCCCCGACATATAAACTGTGGCACAACATTGTAGAGATATCATATTGTAACAGACGTCCAGGAGTCATTGGGTGCAGAGAGCTTCATCTGGTTGTCTCAAACGGTGCTGGATTGTTGTTACAGTTCTTGTCTTCCGTGGGTCAGTTTTTTTATTCCGCATAAAGCACATGATTGTGACTCAAAGATGAAACATGAAAGATGACAGAGACAACACAAAAAAAAGAGAATTTAGGAGCGGCAGACTACAATACATATAGCATTACAGAAACCATTTAATCTCGAACTCTAAATTTAAACCACTTGGTGTTAGAGTTCTCAAGTGGTGTATAGTTTTCATTTCTGTTTGTGCTAAAAGTTTCTCTGTGCACCGAGATCTCCAGTTATTTTTAACTGTTTTTATGCCTATAAAACTTTTTAGACCTCCGAGGTTGCAGTTGTGCTTATTTTTAAAATGGTTAGATACACTGTGCAACTCGTACCCCTTCTTTATATTCCTAGTGTGTTCTGATAGGCGTTCTTTTAGCATTCTTCCCGTTCTCCCCACATATTGCAGTCCACAATGACACTCTAGAAGGTATATGACATTCTTTGTGCAGCAGGTAATAAAATCCTTAATCGGATATGTGGTCTGTGTCTGATTTGATGTGTATTCTGTTATTTTTCTATTTACATTACAGCTTTTACACATAGGGCAGAAGCCACATCGAAAAAAACCTTTTGAGGTGATTCTAGTTTGCATTCTTTCGATGGGCAAAGCACTCTTTACGAGCATATCTTTTAAGTTTTTAGCTTTACGGTAAATGAATCTTGGGCGATTCCTAATATTACCAGACAGTAACGGATCCTTCATTAATATATGCCAATATTTTCCAATAATCTGCTCTAACTGTTTATGTTGAGAGTTAAATTGGGTTATGAATGCTACTTCTTGATTCATACGGGGATCCTTTTTCTGACTATTAAGCATGGTGGAGCGTTCTAACATCCGAGTCTCAGCACGAGCTTTAGTGACTATTACAGGATTATATCCTTTATCTAGGAATTGTTTCTCCATAATTTCAGCATGTGCATCATATGCACTTATATCCGTACAGTTCCTACGTAATCTCCTAAACTGGCTTTTGGGTATACTCCTCAGCCAGTTGGAGTGGTGATTGCTGTCGGAATTCATAAAGGAGTTACAATCTGTTGGTTTTGTAAAATTCCTTGTAACCAATCTTTCACCCTCTGGGTATATGCATAAATCTAAAAAATTAATCTCTGTAGTATTAATATTAAATGTAAATTCAATATTTCTGTTGTTTGAATTGAGGTATGCACAAAACGTTTCCAAGGATGGACGATCTCCGTCCCAAATGAACAGGACGTCATCTATATATCTCGTCCAGAGTACTAGACTGGCACCCCACTGGTGATCAGACCAAATCGTCTGATTTTCCCAGTGGGCCATAAATAGATTAGCATAACTAGGTGCCAGTCTAGTACCCATCGCCGCTCCGAGCAGCTGTAAGTAAAAATCTCCCTCATACCAGAAAAAGTTTTTGTGCAATATGAGTGATACTCCCTCCAAGATAAATTGTATATCTACAACAGGGGTGTTTGCTTCAGTTAAGAAATGTTGGAGTGCCTCTAATCCCTGATCGTGTGAAATAATCGTATATAAGGACTTCACATCTGCTGTTACCAAGAGGTAATGTGATTTCCATTGTACAGCAGCCAACTTATTGATGACTGATATAGTGTCTCTTAAATAGGATTTTGTGTCCACTACAAGCGGTTGAATTTTTCGGTCTAAAAATTCTGATAAATTTGAAAGGGCGGAGCCAATCCCAGCTACAATGGGACGGCCTGGGGGTCGATCTATACTTTTGTGGACCTTGGGTAAAACGTACATCCCCTACCCCTGCCCAGGAAGAAGATCACACTGGGCACGGCCCTCGAAGGTCACTTCGCAGACCAACCAGTGACCATCCACTTCAGGCGGGGCGTAAAAAGAAAAAGTAATTTATCTCCAGATGCGGACACATTTCCCTGCACCCATGTTTATTCTGTTCTCAAAATGTATTTTCTATGGCTTGTGGGACAAGAATGTCCAACTCCCTCATGGTGAATGGGGTTTGCTGGGTTCTCTTTTTGTTATTAGGCTGTGATGCATTATCCTGTGAACGTTCTCCACCTTCCTCTTCATATAGTGGTGTGGCTAGTTGGGTTTGGGTATTGTGCCCCGAATCTTCCTCAGTTTGACCCACATGTTCCTCAGGCAGGGCCATGACAGCAGTCTCTTATAGTGTTTGCTGCCCAGTAGATGGGGGCCCTGACTACTAGCTTCCTAACTTCTGCACTTCCTTCTCTGTCTCCTCTCATGTCTCCACCCCCCCCCCCCCCCCCCACTTCCACTAACTGTAGGTGTCCCCCAAGGCTCTATTCTTGGTCCACTCCTTTTCTCTCTATATACATCCTTTTTAGGAGAACCCATTACCTCTTTTGACTTACAATATCATCTCTTTGCTGATGATACTCAAATCTACCTTTGCTCCCCTGAACTCTCCTCACTCGTGTATCCAACTGTCTCTCTGCTATCTCTTCTTGGATGTCCCAGCGCTTTCTCAAACTTAACATGTCTATGACTGAGCTGGTCATCTTCCCTCCCTCCCGCATAATTTCACCTACCACAATTTAATTATCTATAGATGGCACTGCTATCTCCTCTAGCCCCCAAGTGCGCTGTCTTGGAGTAATCCTTGACTCCTCCCTCTCCTTCACCCCACACATTCAGCACCTATCACAAATCTGTCATTTTCATATCAAAAACATTTCCTTCTCACCCAGGATGCCACTAAGACCCTCATCCACTCACTGGTCATCTATAGACTGGACTACTGTAATCTCCTCCTGACTGGCATCCCTAACACATACCTCTCTCCACTCCAATCTATCCTCAATGCTGTGGGATCCGGTCTCTAGGTCGACAGTAACTAGGTCAACACTATCTAGGTCGACAGGGTTTCTAGGTCGACAGGGTCTCTAGGTCAACATGTTCTAGGTCGACAGGTCAAAATGTCAACATGAGTTTTTCACTATTTTTTTCTTTTTTTGAACTTTTCATACTTAACGATCCACGTGGACTATGATTGGATTGGTAATCTGTGCCGAGCGAAGCGGTAGCGGAGTGAGGCACCTTGCCCGAAGCGTGAGACATGCGAGGGGACACGATGCACTAATTGGGGTTCCCGGTCACTCTACGAAGAAAACGACACCAAAAAAACTCATGTCGACCTTTTGACCTGTCGACCTAAAGACCCTGTCGACCGAGTTACTGCCGACCAATAGTGGTAAACATAGACACTGTCGACCTAGTTACTATCTACCTTCTATACCACACCCCAATGCTGTTGCCTGGATCATTTTCCTCACCAAATGCACTACATCCACCTCCCCTCTCCTACAAGCCCTTCACTGGCTCCCATTTCCCTTCAGAATCCATTTCAAGCTTCTCACACTCACTTACAAAGCCCTCACCCTCTCCTCTCTGACCTTATCTCTCTTTACACTCCTGCCCACCCTCTTCGCTCTGCTAATGCACGTCGCCTCTCCTGCCTTCTGATTTCCTCCTCCCACTCCTACCTCCAAGATTTTGCACGTGCTGCTCCCTTTTTCTGGAATTCTCTACCTCTCCCCCTCAGACTCTCCACCTCTCTACAAAACTTCAAGCGGGCTCTCAAGACACTTCTTCACCAAACCCAGCTGTCTCTCATCCTAACCCTCTGTTCCACGCTCACTTTCTACCCCATCTGTGTCACCCCTGTCTGTTTGCCCCTCCCCTTTAGAATGTAAGCTCTCATGAGCAGGGTCCTCTTCCCTCATGTCTTAACCTATCTTCTTTTCAATATTCCCTTTGAAGGCACCAAATCCTTTGGTTTTCTGCTACCCTGATACTTATGTCAGTGCTGGTTACTGACACAGCTATGTTTATATACCCTGTACTTGTCCTATATTGTATTGAACTGTCAGTCACTGTCTTCACATTTTGCTTATTTGTTTACTCTGTAATTGGGCGCTGCGGATCCCATGTGACGCCATATAAATAAATGATGATAATAATCATACATCTCCAGCAATTATTACCTTACCATTCCTCCCTACATCTCCAGCAATTATTACCTTACCATTCCTCCCTACATCTCAATCCTCATTTCCTCACTGCTCCTCCCTACATCTCAATCCTCATTTCCTCACTGCTCCTCCCTACATCTCCAGCCTCATTTCCTCACTGTTCCTCCCTACATCTCCAGCCTCATTTCCTCACTGCTCCTCCCTACATCTCCAGCTTCATTTCCTCACTGCTCCTCCCTACATCTCCAGCCTCATTTCCTCACTGCTCCTCCCTACATCTCCAGCCTAATTTCCTCGCTGTTCCTCCCTACATCTCCAGCCTCATTTCCTCACTGCTCCTCCCTACATCTCCAGCCTCATTTCATCGCTGCTCCTCCCTACATCTCCAGCCTCATTTCCTCGCTGTTCCTCCCTACATCTCCAGCCTCATTTCCTCACTGCTCCTCCCTACATCTCCAGCCTCATTTCCTCACTGCTCCTCCCTACATCATCAGCCTCATTACCTCGCTGCTCCTCCCTACATCTCCAGCCTCATTTCCTCACTGCTCCTCCCTACATCTCCAGCCTCATTTCCTCGCTGCTCCTTCCTACATCTCCAGCCTCATTACCTCACTGTTCCTCCCTACATCTCCAGCCTCATTTCCTCTCTGCTCCTCCCTACATCTCCAGCCTCATTTCCTCACTGCTCCTCCCTACATCTCCAGCCTCATTTCCTCACTGCTCCTCCCTACATCTCCAGCCTCATTTCCTCACTGCTCCTCCCTACATCTCCAGCCTCATTTCCTCACTGCTCCTCCCTACATCTCCAGCCTCATTTCCTCACTGCTCCTCCCTACATCTCCAGCCTTATTACCTTACCGTTCCTTCCTACATCTCCAGCCTCATTACCTTACTGTTCCTCCCTACATCTCCAGCCTCATTTCCTCACTGCTCCTCCCTACATCTCCAGCCTCATTTCCTCACTGCTCCTCCCTACATCTCCAGCCTCATTTCCTCACTGCTCCTCCCTACATCTCTAGCCTCATTTCCTCACTGCTCCTCCCTACATCTCAATCCTCATTTCCTCACTGCTCCTCCCTACATCTCCAGACTCATTTCCTCACTGCTCCTCCCTACATCTCCAGCCTCATTTCCACACTGCTCCTCCCTACATCTCCAGCCTCATTTCCTCACTGTTCCTCCCTACATCTCCAGCCTCATTTCCTCACTGCTCCTCCCTACATCTCCAACTTCATTTCCTCACTGCTCCTCCCTACATCTCCAGCCTCATTTCCTCGCTGCTCCTCCCTACATCTCCAGCCTCATTTCCTCACTGCTCCTCCCTACATCTCCAGCCTCATTTCCTCGCTGTTCCTCCCTACATCTCCAGCCTCATTTCCTCACTGCTCCTCCCTACATCTCCAGCCTCATTTCATCGCTGCTCCTCCCTACATCTCCAGCCTCATTTCCTCGCTGTTCCTCCCTACATCTCCAGCCTCATTTCCTCACTGCTCCTCCCTACATCTCCAGCCTCATTTCCTCACTGCTCCTCCCTACATCATCAGCCTCATTACCTCGCTGCTCCTCCCTACATCTCCAGCCTCATTTCCTCACTGCTCCTCCCTACATCTCCAGCCTCATTTCCTCGCTGCTCCTTCCTACATCTCCAGCCTCATTACCTTACTGTTCCTCCCTACATCTCCAGCCTCATTTCCTCTCTGCTCCTCCCTACATCTCCAGCCTCATTTCCTCACTGCTCCTCCCTACATCTCCAGCCTCATTTCCTCACTGCTCCTCCCTACATCTCCAGCCTCATTTCCTCACTGCTCCTCCCTACATCTCCAGCCTCATTTCCTCACTGCTCCTCCCTACATCTCCAGCCTCATTTCCTCACTGCTCCTCCCTACATCTCCAGCCTCATTTCTTCACTGCTCCTCCCTACATCTCCAGCCTCATTTCCTCACTGCTCCTCCCTACATCTCAATCCTCATTTCCTCACTGCTCCTCCCTACATCTCCAGACTCATTTCCTCACTGCTCCTCCCTACATCTCCAGCCTCATTTCCACACTGCTCCTCCCTACATCTCCAGCCTCATTTCCTCACTGCTCCTCCCTACATCTCCAGCCTCATTTCCTCACTGCTCCTCCCTACATCTCCAGCCTCATTACCTTACCGTTCCTTCCTACATCTCCAGCCTCATTTCCACACTGTTCCTCCCTACATCTCCAGCCTCATTTCCTCGCTGCTCCTCCTTACATCTCCAGCCTCATTTCCTCGCTGCTCCTCCCTACATCTCCAGCCTCATTTCCTCACTGCTCCTCCCTACATCTCCAGCCTCATTACCTTACCGTTCCTTCCTACATCTCTAGCCTCATTTCCACACTGTTCCTCCCTACATCTCCAGCCTCATTTCCTCGCTGCTCCTCCTTACATCTCCAGCCTCATTTCCTCGCTGCTCCTCCCTACATCTCCAGCCTCATTTCCTCACTGCTCCTCCCTACATCTCCAGCCTCATTTCCTCACTGCTCCTCCCTACGTCTCCAGCCTTATTACCTTACCGTTCCTTCCTACATCTCCAGCCTCATTTCCTCGCTGCTCCTCCCTACATCTCCAGCCTAATTTCCTCGCTGCTTCTCCCTACATCTCCAGCCTCATTTCCTCACTGCTCCTCCCTACATCTCCAGCCTCATTTCCTCACTGCTCCTTCCTACATCTCCAGCCTCATTACCTCACTGTTCCTCCCTACATCTCCAGCCTCATCTCCTCACTGCTCCTCCCTACATCTCCAGCCTCATTTCCTCGCTGCTCCTCCCTACATCTCCAGCCTCATTTCCTCGCTGCTCCTCCCTACATCTCCAGCCTCATTTCCTCGCTGCTCCTCCCTACATCTCCAGCCTCATTTCCTCGCTGCTCCTCCCTACATCTCCAGCCTCATTTCCTCACTGCTCCTCCCTACATCTCCAGCCTCATTTCCTCACTGCTCCTCCCTACATCTCCAGCCTCATTTCCTCACTGCTCTTCCCTACATCTCCAGCCTCATTTCCTCACTGCTCCTCCCTACATCTCCAGCCTCATTTCCTCACTGCTCCTCCGTACATCTCCAGCCTCATTTCCTCACTGCTCCTCCCTACATCTCCAGCCTCATTTCCTCACTGCTCCTCCCTACATCTCCAGCCTCATTTCCTCACTGCTCCTCCCTACATCTCCAGCCTCATTTCCTCACTGCTCCTCCCTACATCTCCAGCCTTATTACCTTACCGTTCCTTCCAACATCTCAAGCCTCATTACCTTACTGTTCCTCCCTACATCTCCAGCCTCATTTCCTCACTGCTCCTCCCTACATCTCCAGCCTCATTTCCTCACTGCTCCTCCCTACATCTCCAGCCTCATTTCCTCACTGCTCCTCCCTACATCTCAATCCTCATTTCCTCACTGCTCCTCCCTACATCTCCAGCCTCATTTCCTCACTGCTCCTCCCTACATCTCCAGCCTCATTTCCTCGCTGCTCCTCCCTACATCTCCAGCCTCATTTCCTCACTGCTCCTCCCTACATCTCCAGCCTCATTTCCTCGCTGCTCCTCCCTACATCTCCAACCTCATTACCTCACTGCTCCTCCCTACGTCTCCAGCCTCATTTCCTCACTGCTCCTCCCTACATCTCCAGCCTTATTACCTTACTGTTCCTTCCACATCTCCAGCCTCATTCCCTTACTGTTCCTCCCTACATCTCCAGCCTCATTTCCTTACTGTTCCTCCCAGGGCCGGTTCGATCGCTTTCAGCGCCCTGGGCAGGCAATGGGGGCGTGGCTTCATACAGGGGGCGTGGTCAGTTACGCCCCCTGTACAGTATGAGCGCCGCTGAAATTATGTGCGATGCGCGATTACGTCATCGCGCACCGCACAGCAAAGGTCCTCGCCACGAAGGGAAACTAGACGCTTCACGTCTAGTTCCCTTCGTGGAGAGGACCTTTGCTGTGCGGTGCGCGATGACGTAATCGCGCACCGCACAGTAAAGGTCCTCTCCACGAAGGGAAACTAGACGCTACGCGTCTATTTCCCTTCACAGCGGAGGGCAGCGGGACAGACCGGGCAGCGGAGGGCACAGCAGCAGCGGATCTTGCCATGGTGCGGCGCCCTCCAGAAGGCGCCGGCGCCCTCCGGAAGGCGGCGCCCCGGGCAAAAGTCCTGCTTGCCCGTGGCAAGATCCGCTACTGGTTCCTCCCTACATCTTAAGCCTCATTTCCTCACTGTTCCTCCCTACATCTCCAGCCTCATTTCTTTACTGCTCCTCCCTACATCTCCAGCCTCATTTCCTCACTGCTCCTCCCTACATCTCAAGCCTCATTTCTTTACTGCTCCTCCATACATCTCCAGCCTCATTTCCTCACTGCTCCTCCCTACATCTCAAGCCTCATTTCTTTACTGCTCATCCCTACATCTCCAGCCTCATTTCCTCACTGCTCCTCCCTACATCTCCAGCCTCATTACCTCACTGCTCCTCCCTACATCTCCAGCCTCATTTCATCACTGCTCCTCCCTACATCTCAAGCCTCATTTCTTTACTGCTCCTCCCTACATCTCCAGCCTCATTTCCTCACTGCTCCTCCCTACATCTCCAGCCTCATTACCTCACTGCTCCTCCCTACATCTCCAGCCTCATTTCCTCACTGCTCCTCCCTACATCTCCAGCTTCATTTCCTCACTGCTCCTCCCTACATCTCCAGCCTCAATACCTCACTGCGCCTCCCTACATCTCCAGCCTCATTTCTTTACTGCTCCTCCCTACAGCTCCAGCCTCATTTCCTCACTGCTCCTCCCTACATCTCAAGCCTCATTTCTTTACTGCTCCTCCCTACATCTCCAGCCTCATTTCCTCACTGCTCCTCCCTACATCTCCAGCCTCATTTCCTCACTGCTCCTCCCTACATCTCCAGCCTCATTTCCTCACTGCTCCTCCCTACATCTCCAGCCTCATTTCCTCACTGCTCCTCCCTACATCTCCAGCCTCATTTCCTCACTGCTCCTCCCTACATCTCCAGCCTCATTTCCTCGCTGCTCCTCCCTACATCTCCAGCCTCAATACCTCACTGCTCCTCCCTACATCTCCAGCCTCATTTCCTCACTGCTCCTCCCTACATCTCAAGCCTCATTTCTTTACTGCTCCTCCCTACATCTCCAGCCTCATTTCCTCACTGCTCCTCCCTACATCTCCAGCCTCATTTCCTCACTGCTCCTCCCTACATCTCCAGCCTCAATACCTCACTGCTCCTCCCTACATCTCCAGCCTCATTTCTTTACTGCTCCTCCCTACAGCTCCAGCCTCATTTCCTCACTGCTCCTCCCTACATCTCAAGCCTCATTTCTTTACTGCTCCTCCCTACATCTCCAGCCTCATTTCCTCACTGCTCCTCCCTACATCTCCAGCCTCATTTCCTCACTGCTCCTCCCTACATCTCCAGCCTCATTTCCTCACTGCTCCTCCCTACATCTCCAGCCTCATTTCCTCACTGCTCCTCCCTACATCTCCAGCCTCATTTCCTCACTGCTCCTTCCTACATCTCCAGCCTCATTTCCTCGCTGCTCCTCCCTACATCTCCAGCCTCAATACCTCACTGCTCCTCCCTACATCTCCAGCCTCATTTCCTCACTGCTCCTCCCTACATCTCAAGCCTCATTTCTTTACTGCTCCTCCCTACATCTCCAGCCTCATTTCCTCACTGCTCCTCCCTACATCTCCAGCCTCATTTCCTCACTGCTCCTCCCTACATCTCCAGCCTCAATACCTCACTGCTCCTCCCTACATCTCCAGCCTCATTACCTCACTGCTCCTCCCTACATCTCCAGCCTCATTTCCTCACTGCTCCTCCCTACATCTCCAGCCTTATTTCCTCACTGCTCCTCCCTACATCTCCAGCCTCATTACCTTACCATTCCTTCCTACATCTCCTGCCTCATTACCTTACCATTCCTCTCTACATCTCCAGCCTCATTTCCTCACTGCTCCTCCCTTCATCTCCAGCCTCATTACCTTACTATTCCTTCCTACATCTCCAGCCTCATTTCTTTACTGCTCCTCCCTACATCTCCAGCCTCATTTCCTCACTGCTCCTCCCTACATCTCCAGCCTTATTACCTTACCATTCCTTCCTACATCTCCTGCCTCATTACCTTACCATTCCTCTCTACATCTCCAGCCTCATTTCCTCACTGCTCCTCCCTTCATCTCCAGCCTCATTACCTTACTATTCCTTCCTACATCTCCAGCCTCATTTCTTTACTGCTCCTCCCTACATCTCCAGCCTCATTTCCTCACTGCTCCTCCCTACATCTAAAGCCTTATTACCTTACCATTCCTTCCTACATCTCCTGCCTCATTACCTTACCATTCCTCTCTACATCTCCAGCCTCATTTCCTCACTGCTCCTCCCTTCATCTCCAGCCTCATTACCTTACTATTCCTTCCTACATCTCCAGCCTCATTTCTTTACTGCTCCTCCCTACATCTCCAGCCTCATTTACTCACTGCTCTTTCCTTCATCTCCAGCCTCATTACGTTACCATTCCTTACTACATCTCCAGCCTCATTACCTTACCATTCCTCCCTACATCTCAATCCTCATTTCCTCACTGCTCCTCCCTACATCTCCAGCCTCATTTCCTTACTGCTCCTCCCTACATCTTAAGCCTCATTTCCTCACTGTTCCTCCCTACAACTCCAGCCTCATTTCCTCACTGCTCCTCCCTACATCTCCAGCCTCATTTCCTTACTGCTCCTCCCTACATCTTAAGCCTCATTTCCTCACTGTTCCTCCCTACATCTCCAGCCTCATTTCCTCACTGCTCCTCCCTACATCTCCAGCCTCATTTCCTCACTGCTCCTCCCTACATCTCCAGCCTTATTACCTTACCATTCCTTCCTACATCTCCAGCCTCATTTCCTCACTGCTCCTCCCTACATCTCCAGCCTCATTACCTTACCATTTCTTCCTACATCTCCAGCCTCATTTCCTCACTGCTCCTCCCATCACCTCCATCCTCATTTCCTCACTGTTCCTCCCTTCATCTCCAGCCTCATTACCTTACCTTTCCTTCCTACATCTCCAGCCTCATTACGTTACCATTCCTTCCTACATCTCCAGCCTCATTACGTTACCATCCCTTCCTACATCTCCAGCCTCATTACATTACCATTCCTTCCTACATCTCCAGCCTCATTACCTTACCATTCCTTCCTACATCTCCAGCCTCATTACCTTACCATTCCTTCCTACATCTCCAGCCTCATTACCTTACCATTCCTTCCTACATCTCCAGCCTCATTACCTTACCATTCCTTCCTACATCTCCAGCCTCATTACGTTACCATTCCTTCCTACATCTCCAGCCTCATTACGTTATTATCCCTTCCTACATCTCCAGCCTCATTACCTTACCATTCTTTCCTACATCTCCAGCCTCATTTCCTCACCGCTTCTCCCATCACCTCCAGCCTCATTTTCTCATTGCGCCTCCCGTCAGATAAAGCCTCATCTCCCCGCTACTCCCTAAATCTATACCCATATTACCTCACCTGTTCAGCCTACATTTTTAGCCACATTACCTCACATCTCTTCCATACATCCCCAGCCCCATAACTTTCCCACTCCTCCAATCACCTCCAGCCTCATCACCTTACCACTCCTCCCCATATCTCCAGACACAGTACTTCACGGCTCCTCCCTACCCCACCAGCCTCATTACCTCATCACTCCTCCCTACACCCCCAGCCTCATTCCCTCACTGCTCCTTTTCTATTATGTCCTAGGGGGTACTGGGAATCCATTTAGTACCATGGGGTATAGACGGGTCCACTAGGAGCCTTGGACACTTTAAGAATTTGATATGGTGCGCTGGCATCTCCCTCTATGCCCCTCCTGCCAGACTCAGTTTAGAAAATGTGCCCGAAGGAGCTGGTCATGTCTCTGGAAGCTCCTGAAGAGTTTTCTGCATTTATTTTATATGTTTATTATATTCAGGCAGGACTGAATGGCACCAGCCTGCCTGCTTCATGGGACTTAGGGGGTGGAACGGCCCAACCTCTCTCAGGGTTAATGGTCCCGTTCCCTGCCGACCGGACACTAGCTCCTGAGGGAACTATTCGCAAGCCCCACTATGACGAGCGTACATTCCCGCAGCACGCCGCTACCCCTAACAGAGCCAGAAGAAAGAAGAGTGGTGAGCACTAAGCCAGCATCCCGGTTAGCGGGTCGTCTGCCAATATGGCGGCATGAGGGTACGGAGACGCACGGCTTCTACATGGGGCGGCTGGATCTCCAGACTCAGTAAACAGTACAGACGCACAGCTTCTGAGGGGGCGAATGGAGTCTCAGTACACTATATGTGTACACAGTACCCAGACTGGCATTACACACTTAAAAGGAGGGCTGACTCCATTTTAGGCACAAAATTACCTCAGTAGTAAAGCAGGGGGCGGGGCTTTACTATGACCAGATCCAGCAGCTCACAGGTGCCATCTTATACACTGCATCAACACATATGCTGACTGCAGGGACGCGCAGCTCCTCCAGACAGCCTCCAGTTTACCTCAGCGGTACCAGGGGGTTATAACAGGAGGGAGCAATATATAGTGTACTAAGTCCCCAATCTGGGTACTTAGTCTGCAACCCGGCTAAGCTTGCTTTAGCAATAAGGGCGCTGTGTGCTGGTTTCTCTATATCTGTGTCTCTCCTGAAGGGCTCTGTGTGGGTTAATTGTGTTGTTAACCATTTCATGTGTGTATGCCATTTTGCTGCAAGGATGTCAGAAAAAAATGTGTTAGATGTAAGGCACAGTGGCCCTCATTCCGAGTTGTTCGCTCATTATTTTTCTTCGCATCGGTGCGATTTTCCGCTAACTGCGCATGCGCAATGTTCGCACTGCGGCTGCGTCAAGTAAATTTGCTATGAAGTTTGGTATTTTACTCACGGCATTACAAGGTTTTTTCTTCGTTCTGGTGATAGGAGTGTGATTGACAGGAAGTGGGTGTTTCTGGGCGGAAACTGGCCGTTTTATGGGTGTGTGTGAAAAAACGCTGCCGTTTCTGGGAAAAACGCGGGAGTGGCTGGAGAAACGGGGGAGTGTCTGGGCGAACGCTGGGTGTGTTTGTGACGTCAAACCAGGAACGAAACTGACTGAACTGATCGCAGTGGCAGAGTAAGTCTCGAGCTACTCAGAAACTGCTAAGAAGTGTCTATTCGCAATTTTGAGAATCTTTCGTTTGCAATTCTGTTAAGCTAAGATTCACTCCCAGAGGGCGGCGGCTTAGCGTGTGCAATGCTGCTAAAAGCAGCTTGCGAGCAAACAACTCGGAATGAGGGCCTTTGTCCTCTTCTCCTGGATGGGGCGGAGCAAGCGTGGCTGGACCCCTTTAGGGGGATAATCTCCACCATCTCTACTAAAATATCTCAGAACGAGAAAGAGACGCAATACTTAAGAAAGTCTAGGGCTGAGTTTATGCAAAAGGGACTCAGTACTCTGTCATTTGTCTGCAAAATGTACAAATCCTGCATTCTGACTCTGATAATGATGGGTCAGAAGTAGAGATGAGCGCCGGAAATTTTTCGGGTTTTGTGTTTTGGTTTTGGGTTCGGTTCCGCGGCCGTGTTTTGGGTTCGACCGCGTTTTGGCAAAACCTCACCGAATTTTTTTTGTCGGATTCGGGTGTGTTTTGAATTCGGGTGTTTTTTTCAAAAAACACTAAAAAACAGCTTAAATCATAGAATTTGGGGGTCATTTTGATCCCAAAGTATTATTAACCTCAAAAACCATAATTTACACTAATTTTCAGTCTATTCTGAATACCTCACACCTCACAATATTATTTTTAGTCCTAAAATTTGTACCTAGGTCGCTGGATGACTAAGCTAAGCGACCCTAGTGGCCGACACAAACACCTGGCCCATCTAGGAGTGGCACTGCAGTGTCACGCAGGATGGCCCTTCCAAAAAACACTCCCCAAACAGCACATGACGCAAAGAAAAAAAGAGGCGCAATGAGGTAGCTGTGTGAGTAAGATAAGCGACCCTAGTGGCCGACACAAACACCTGGCCCATCTAGGAGTGGCACTGCAGTGTCACGCAGGATGTCCCTTCCAAAAAACCCTCCCCAAACAGCACATGACGCAAAGAAAAAAAGAGGCGCAATGAGGTAGCTGTGTGAGTAAGATAAGCGACCCTAGTGGCCGACACAAACACCGGGCCCATCTAGGAGTGTCACTGCAGTGTCACGCAGGATGTCCCTTCCAAAAAACCCTCCCCAAACAGCACATGACGCAAAGAAAAAAAGAGGCGCAATGAGGTAGCTGTGTGAGTAAGATAAGCGACCCTAGTGGCCGACACAAACACCGGGCCCATCTAGGAGTGGCACTGCAGTGTCACGCAGGATGTCCCTTCCAAAAAACCCTCCCCAAACAGCACATGACGCAAAGAAAAATTAAAGAAAAAAGAGGTGCAAGATGGAATTGTCCTTGGGCCCTCCCACCCACCCTTATGTTGTATAAACAGGACATGCACACTTTAACCAACCCATCATTTCAGTGACAGGGTCTGCCACACGACTGTGACTGAAATGACGGGTTGGTTTGGACCCCCACCAAAAAAGAAGCAATTAATCTCTCCTTGCACAAACTGGCTCTACAGAGGCAAGATGTCCACCTCATCATCATCCTCCGATATATCACCGTGTACATCCCCCTCCTCACAGATTATCAATTCGTCCCCACTGGAATCCACCATCTCAGCTCCCTGTGTACTTTGTGGAGGCAATTGCTGCTGGTCAATGTCTCCACGGAGGAATTGATTATAATTCATTTTAATGAACATCATCTTCTCCACATTTTCTGGATGTAACCTCGTACGCCGATTGCTGACAAGGTGAGCGGCGGCACTAAACACTCTTTCGGAGTACACACTTGTGGGAGGGCAACTTAGGTAGAATAAAGCCAGTTTGTGCAAGGGCCTCCAAATTGACTCTTTTTCCTGCCAGTATAAGTACGGACTGTGTGACGTGCCTACTTGGATGCGGTCACTCATATAATCCTCCACCATTCTTTCAATGGTGAGAGAATCATATGCAGTGACAGTAGACGACATGTCCGTAATCGTTGTCAGGTCCTTCAGTCCGGACCAGATGTCAGCATCAGCAGTCGCTCCAGACTGCCCTGCATCACCGCCAGCGGGTGGGCTCGGAATTCTGAGCCTTTTCCTCGCACCCCCAGTTGCGGGAGAATGTGAAGGAGGAGATGTTGACAGGTCGCGTTCCGCTTGACTTGACAATTTTCTCACCAGCAGGTCTTTCAACCCCAGCAGACTTGTGTCTGCCGGAAAGAGAGATCCAAGGTAGGCTTTAAATCTAGGATCGAGCACGGTGGCCAAAATGTAGTGCTCTGATTTCAACAGATTGACCACCCGTGAATCCTTGTTAAGCGAATTAAGGGCTCCATCCACAAGTCCCACATGCCTAGCGGAATCGCTCCGTGTTAGCTCCTCCTTCAATGTCTCCAGCTTCTTCTGCAAAAGCCTGATGAGGGGAATGACCTGACTCAGGCTGGCAGTGTCTGAACTGACTTCACGTGTGGCAAGTTCAAAGGGCATCAGAACCTTGCACAACGTTGAAATCATTCTCCACTGCGCTTGAGACAGGTGCATTCCACCTCCTATATCGTGCTCAATTGTATAGGCTTGAATGGCCTTTTGCTGCTCCTCCAACCTCTGAAGCATATAGAGGGTTGAATTCCACCTCGTTACCACTTCTTGCTTCAGATGATGGCAGGGCAGGTTCAGTAGTTTTTGGTGGTGCTCCAGTCTTCTGTACGTGGTGCCTGTACGCCGAAAGTGTCCCGCAATTCTTCTGGCCACCGACAGCATCTCTTGCACGCCCCTGTCGTTTTTTTAAAAATTCTGCACCACCAAATTCAAGGTATGTGCAAAACATGGGACGTGCTGGAATTTGCCCATATTTAATGCACACACAATATTGCTGGCGTTGTCCGATGCCACAAATCCACAGGAGAGTCCAATTGGGGTAAGCCATTCCGCGATGATCTTCCTCAGTTGCCGTAAGAGGTTTTCAGCTGTGTGCGTATTCTGGAAAGCGGTGATACAAAGCGTAGCCTGCCTAGGAAAGAGTTGGCGTTTGCGAGATGCTGCTACTGGTGCCGCCGCTGCTGTTCTTGCGGCGGGAGTCCATACATCTACCCAGTGGGCTGTCACAGTCATATAGTCCTGACCCTGCCCTGCTCCACTTGTCCACATGTCCGTGGTTAAGTGGACATTGGGTACAACTGCATTTTTTAGGACACTGGTGAGTCTTTTTCTGACGTCCGTGTATATTCTCGGTATCGCCTGCCTAGAGAAGTGGAACCTAGATGGTATTTGGTAACGGGGGCACACTGCCTCAATAAATTGTCTAGTTCCCTGTGAACTAACGGCGGATACCGGACGCACGTCTAACACCAACATAGTTGTCAAGGCCTCAGTTATCCGCTTTGCAGCAGGATGACTGCTGTGATATTTCATCTTCCTCGCAAAGGACTGTTGGACAGTCAATTGCTTACTGGAAGTAGTACAAGTGGGCTTACGACTTCCCCTCTGGGATGACCATCGACTCCCAGCAGCAACAACAGCAGCGCCAGCAGCAGTAGGCGTTACACGCAAGGATGCATCGGAGGAATCCCAGGCAGGAGAGGACTCGTCAGAATTGCCAGTGACATGGCCTGCAGGACTATTGGCATTCCTGGGGAAGGAGGAAATTGACACTGAGGGAGTTGGTGGGGTGGTTTGCGTGAGCTTGGTTACAAGAGGAAGGGATTTACTGGTCAGTGGACTGCTTCCGCTGTCGCCCAAAGTTTTTGAACTTGTCACTGACTTATTATGAATGCGCTGCAGGTGACGTATAAGGGAGGATGTTCCGAGGTGGTTAACGTCCTTACCCCTACTTATTACAGCTTGACAAAGGCAACACACGGCTTGACACCTGTTGTCCGCTTTTCTGTTGAAATACCTCCACACTGAAGAGCTGATTTTTTTGGTATTTTCACCAGGCATGTCAACGGCCATATTCCTCCCACGGACAACAGGTGTCTCCCCGGGTGCCTGACTTAAACAAACCACCTCACCATCAGAATCCTCCTGGTCAATTTCCTCCCCAGCGCCAGCAACACCCATATCCTCCTCATCCTGGTGTACTTCAACACTGACATCTTCAATCTGACTATCAGGAACTGGACTGCGGGTGCTCCTTCCAGCACTTGCAGGGGGCGTGCAAATGGTGGAAGGCGCATGCTCTTCACGTCCAGTGTTGGGAAGGTCAGGCATCGCAACCGACACAATTGGACTCTCCTTGTGGATTTGGGATTTCGAAGAACGCACAGTTCTTTGCGGTGCTTTTGCCAGCTTGAGTCTTTTCAGTTTTCTAGCGAGAGGCTGAGTGCTTCCATCCTCATGTGAAGCTGAACCACTAGCCATGAACATAGGCCAGGGCCTCAGCCGTTCCTTGCCACTCCGTGTGGTAAATGGCATATTGGCAAGTTTACGCTTCTCCTCCGACAATTTTATTTTAGGTTTTGGAGTCCTTTTTTTACTGATATTTGGTGTTTTGGATTTGACATGCTCTGTACTATGACATTGGGCATCGGCCTTGGCAGACGACGTTGCTGGCATTTCATCGTCTCGGCCATGACTAGTGGCAGCAGCTTCAGCACGAGGTGGAAGTGGATCTTGATCTTTCCCTAATTTTGGAACCTCAACATTTTTGTTCTCCATATTTTAATAGGCACAACTAAAAGGCACCTCAGGTAAACAATGGAGATGGATGGATACTAGTATACTTATGGATGGACTGCCGAGTGCCGACACAGAGGTAGCTACAGCCGTGGACTACCGTACTGTACTGTGTCTGCTGCTAATATAGACTGGATGATAATGAGATGTAGTATGTATAAAGAAGAAAGAAAAAAAAAACCACGGGTAGGTGGTATACAATTATGGATGGACTGCCGAGTGCCGACACAGAGGTAGCTACAGCCGTGGACTACCGTACTGTACTGTGTCTGCTGCTAATATAGACTGGATGATAATGAGATGTAGTATGTATAAAGAAGAAAGAAAAAAAAAACCACGGGTAGGTGGTATACAATTATGGATGGACTGCCGAGTGCCGACACAGAGGTAGCTACAGCCGTGGACTACCGTACTGTACTGTGTCTGCTGCTAATATAGACTGGTTGATAATGAGATGTAGTATGTATAAAGAAGAAAGAAAAAAAAAACCACGGGTAGGTGGTATACAATTATGGATGGACTGCCGAGTGCCGACACAGAGGTAGCTACAGCCGTGGACTACCGTACTGTACTGTGTCTGCTGCTAATATAGACTGGATGATAATGAGATGTAGTATGTATAAAGAAGAAAGACAAAAAAAACCACGGGTAGGTGGTATACAATTATGGATGGACTGCCGAGTGCCGACACAGAGGTATCTACAGCCGTGGACTACCGTACTGTACTGTGTCTGCTGCTAATATAGACTGGTTGATAATGAGATGTAGTATGTATAAAGAAGAAAGAAAAAAAAACCACGGGTAGGTGGTATACAATTATGGATGGACTGCCGAGTGCCGACACAGAGGTAGCTACAGCCGTGGACTACCGTACTGTACTGTGTCTGCTGCTAATATAGACTGGATGATAATGAGATGTAGTATGTATAAAGAAGAAAGAAAAAAAAAACCACGGGTAGGTGGTATACAATTATGGATGGACTGCCGAGTGCCGACACAGAGGTAGCTACAGCCGTGGACTACCGTACTGTACTGTGTCTGCTGCTAATATAGACTGGATGATAATGAGATGTAGTATGTATGTATAAAGAAGAAAGAAAAAAAAAACCACGGGTAGGTGGTATACAATTATGGATGGACTGCCGAGTGCCGACACAGAGGTAGCTACAGCCGTGAACTACCGTACTGTGTCTGCTGCTAATATAGACTGGTTGATAATGAGATGTAGTATGTATAAAGAAGAAAGAAAAAAAAAACCACGGGTAAGTGGTATACAATTATGGATGGACTGCCGAGTGCCGACACAGAGGTAGCTACAGCCGTGGACTACCGTACTGTACTGTGTCTGCTGCTAATATAGACTGGTTGATAATGAGATGTATGTATAAAGAAGAAAGAAAAAAAACCACGGGTAGGTGGTATACAATTATGGATGGACTGCCGAGTGCCGACACAGAGGTAGCTACAGCCGTGGACTACCGTACTGTACTGTGTCTGCTGCTAATATAGACTGGATGATAATGAGATGTAGTATGTATAAAGAAGAAAGAAAAAAAAAACCACGGGTAGGTGGTATACAATTATGGATGGACTGCCGAGTGCCGACACAGAGGTAGCTACAGCCGTGAACTACCGTACTGTGTCTGCTGCTAATATAGACTGGTTGATAATGAGATGTAGTATGTATAAAGAAGAAAGAAAAAAAAAACCACGGGTAGGTGGTATACAATTATGGATGGACTGCCGAGTGCCGACACAGAGGTAGCTACAGCCGTGGACTACCGTACTGTACTGTGTCTGCTGCTAATATAGACTGGATGATAATGAGATGTAGTATGTATAAAGAAGAAAGAAAAAAAAAACCACGGGTAGGTGGTATACAATTATGGATGGACTGCCGAGTGCCGACACAGAGGTAGCTACAGCCGTGAACTACCGTACTGTGTCTGCTGCTAGTAGACTGGATGATAAATAATGATATAAAAAATATATATATATCACTACTGCAGCCGGACAGGTATATATTATATAATGACGGACCTGCTGGAGTGGACACTGTCTGTCAGCAGAATGAGTTTTTTAATTTTTATAGAATAAAAAAACACCACACAAGTCACACGACGAGTGTACTTTTTCAGGCAGACATTCAATCACAATATACTATACTGGTGGTCAGTGTGGTCAGGTCACTGGTCACAGTGGTCAGTGGTCAGTCACACTGGCAGTGGCACTCTGGCAGCAAAAGTGTGCACTGTTTAATATGTACTCCTGGCTCCTGCTATAACCTATAACTGCTCCCCAGTCTCCTCCACAATTAAGCTGTGTGAGCACAGTCAGATATTATACATAGATGATGCAGCACACTGGGCTGAGCACAGATATGGTATATGAGTCACTGTGTATCGTTTTTTTCAGGCAGAGAACAAGAACAGAACGGATTATTAAATAATAATAAATTATAAAACTGCACTGGTGGTCAGGTCACTGGTCATCAGTCACTAGTATAACTCCTCCTAAGCTCCAGTAAGTAAATGAAGTGTCTCACTCTCACTCTCCTATCTATTTTAATTTCTAAACGGAGAGGACGCCAGCCACGTCCTCTCCCTATCAATCTCAATGCACGTGTGAAAATGGCCGCGACGCGCGGCTCCTTATATAGAATCCGAGTCTCGCGATAGAATCCGAGCCTCGCGAGAATCCGACAGCGTGATGATGACGTTCGGGCGCGCTCGGGTTAACCGAGCAAGGCGGGAAGATCCGAGTCGCTCGGACCCGTGTAAAAAAACATGAAGTTCGGGCGGGTTCGGATTCAGAGAAACCGAACCCGCTCATCTCTAGTCAGAAGGGGAGGAAGGTGAAGGGGACATAGACGCAGGGGAGGGTACTCTGTCCCAGGGTATTGAGGCGCTCATAGAAGCCATCAGGGAAGTCCTAAATATTCCCGATAAGGTGACAGAAGTATGTGAGGAATCTTGCTTTAATGTACAGCAAAAATCCTCAGCCACTTTCCTGTGTCAAAAGAATTAAATACCGTTTGAACAACCATGGGTTAATTCAAATTCCCAAGTGGTTATTATAATCTTTTCCCTTTCCCTCTGAGGATAGGAAAAAATGGGAAAATCCACCGATAGGGGATAAATCAGTCTCCAGGCTATAACGTAAAATTGTATTGCTTGTCACTGGTTCAGCCTCCCTAAAAGACGCGGCTGATCGCAAAATTGAGACTACACTTACATTTTTGTATACAGCTGCAGGGGTGACCCAGAGACCCACTATAGCATGTGGGTGGATTACGCGAGCCATTGCTAAATGGTCAGGTAACATAATTGAGGGGTTAGATACCTTACCTCAAGAAGAGATTAGGGGCAAGGCCAGAGGTGCTAGAGGTAAACCACGGAAACCTGCTACTGCAGGTTCACAGGAACAGGGTTCAGGCTCTGCTTCCTCAAAATCCTTTCGCATGATGGTGGACTGCAAGGCCTGGAAGTCTGTCAGGTGGGGTCCCGGCTAAAATTCTTCCGTCACATCTGGACAAGATCATGCCAGGATCCCTGAGTCATAGACCTTATGTCCCAGGGCTAGAGACTGGAGTTCCAGCAGCTCCCACCTCACAGATTCTTCAAATCAGGTTTACCAGTTTCACAAGAGGCAAGAATAATCTTACAAGAAGCTGTAAATGCTGATTTACATTCAGGACTAAAAGCAACACTTTAAAAACACATTAAATACACTTTAAAATGGAGCCGCTGCGGCCGCTGTAATTAATCCTTAGCCTACATACTTTACACCATTAGCGTACAAAGCCCCGTACCGTGTACGCACTTTGCGCAACCACGCCGCGCTGACTGTACAAAGTACACGCAGCGCGTACACACCCAAAGACACGCCGTGAGCACTTAGCAGCTACACGTGTGACTGAAATACACTTTAAACCTTTAGCAAGGAAATGGGACACGACACCAGTTTGTATTTAAAACTAAGTTGGGGTCTAACCCACCAACGGTTCTTTACTAGCAGGGGGTTGCAATATAAACAATACAATACAATAGAATAATGGCTACAGTCAATGGTACATACGTGTTTGTTTTCGCCTGCGCTTCCCAGTCTGGTCCTCAGTCATCAGGCAGATGACCTTAAGAGTCTGTGTGTGACCAGGCATGCAGCTGGCTCTTTTATACAATCTTCCAAAACTTAACACAATGGATACTGGAATCTCTTTGTCCATTGGACACAGGGATGGTCATTTACAGTACAGGAGAGGTCATAGGTTGGTTTGAATAGGTGGGCGATGTCTGTTCCAGATACACTTGTAGGTGGTCTCCTCTGGGTTCCCGTCGCATAATAAATGTACAGTAAATACAGTACCTATTCATTTTCTGCTCCTGCCCATAACTATCCGCAGGAACATGCGATCTTCTGCAAACCAACACCAGAATATTGCTCTTAAAATACCCTACAGCTGGATACCAAACACCACCTTATAACCTTGTTCTGTCCCCTCCTATCCTATAAAGGTGAATCCCTTTGTTCTGATACCATTTAAACTGTTGTAACTTGCTGGTGTGATGCAGGGAGACTATGTGTACATTGTGCACTATTTGGATTAAATATGTAATGTGTTTTGATGGCTTTTCCATGCGTTCACAAACTCTACCGTAAATACTCATACCACGCGCTAATGCGCAGGACCGCGGGAGTGACCATACGCAAATTGCGAATATGTGCACGCACGGCAGAGCAAGTATGCGCACGGAGGCCATCTGTGTGTAGTTTGTACGTGATGTGTGTACTGCAATATTTTTCGACTTCGACAAAGCCATTCAAAAACTGATACAGACCCAAGTCATTGTTCCAGTTCCACCTCATCTACAAAACAAGGGTTACTATTCCAACTTGTTTGTAGTACCGAAGCTGGACGGTTCAGTAAGACAGATTCTGAATTGAACCCGTACTTATGGATGTTCAAATTCAAGATGGAGTCTCTGAGAGCGGTGATCTCAGGTCTGGAGGAGGGAGAATTCCTAGTGTCTCTGGATATCAAGGATGCGTACCTTCATATTCCGATCTGGCCGCTTCACAGCCTTATCTACGCTTTGCACTGCAGGACTGTCACTTCCAGTTTCAGGCCCTGCCATTTGGTCTTTCCATGGCACCGAGGGTGTTCACCAAGGTGATGGCAGAGATGATGTTACTGCTCCGCATACAGGGAGTGAACATAATTCCGTACCTGGACGATCTTCTGATAAAGGTACAGCCCAGGGAACAATTGTTGGAGAGCATTGCCCTCTCGACCAGACTACTTCTGGATCATGGGTGGATTCTGAATTTTCCAAAATCTCACCTGGAACCAACGCAGAGGCTTCAGTTCCTGGGAATGATACTGGACACAGAATCTCAAAAAGTATTCCTTCCCTTGGAAAAGGCGATTGTAATCCAGTCGAGGGTTCAGGCTGTCTTGAAACCGACTGGAATCTCAGTGTATCTCTGCATACGCTTTCTGGGGAAAATGGTAGCTTCTTACGTAGTTCTTCAGTACGGAAAGTTTCTTGCGAGGCCCTTCCAGCTGGATCTGTTGGACAAATGGTCTAGATCGCATCTTCACATGCACCAGAGGATTCGTCTGTCCCCAAAAGCCAGGATCTCCCTCCTGGGGTGGCTACAGACTTCTCACCTTGTGAGCCGCAGGTTCGGGATTCAGAATTGGATTCTACTGGCCACGGACGCAGGCCTCAGAGGTTGGGGCGCAGTCACCCAGGGGGTACAGTTTCAGGGAAGGTGGTCAAGTCAGGAAGTCGTCATTCTAATAAACATCCTGGAACTCTATACAACGTCCTTCAGCAAGCTGCATTTCTTCTTCAGAATCTCCTCTGGGTGCTAAGACATGCAGTGGCGTTGTCGGCGGTTTTCATCCCGGGAGTAGACAACTGGGAAGCAGACTTCCTCAGCTGACACGATCGGCAACCAGGGGAATGGGGCCTTCACCCGGAGGTGTTCCAGTGGTTGACACGTCGGTGGGGATATCCACAAATCGACATGGTGGCCTCTTGACTCAACAAGAAGCTCAAGCGGTATTGTTCCAGGTGGAGAGACCCACAAACAGTGGCGGTAGACGCTCTGACAACTCCGTGGGTCTACCAGCTGGTGTACGTGTTTCCTCCACTTCCTCTGATCCCAAGAATTCTAAAGAGAATAAAAAGGAAAAAGGTTCAAGCAATACTAACTGCTCCGGACTGGCCGCGAAGGGCCTGGTACGTGGATCTTCTCGAGATGCTGATCGAAGATCCGTGGCCTCTACCTCTTCGCAAGGATCTACTACAACAGGGCCCGTTCATCTATCAAGACTTACAGAGGCTATGTTTAACGGCATGGAAGTTGAACGGCTGATTCTAGCCAAGAGAGGGATTCTGGACAAGGTCATCCCGGCAATAATCCAGGCCAGGAAGGGGGTAACGTCTAAACATTACCATAGTATTTGGAAGAAGTGTGTCTCTTGGTGTGAAAGCAGACAATATTCTGCGGTGGAATTTAATCTGGGACGTTTCCTGTTTTTTTTCTGCAGTCGGGAGTGGATGTGGGCCTACGTCTAGGCTCCATAAAAGTCCACATTTCGGCCTTGTCTCTTTTCTTTCAGAAACAATTGGCTTCTCTCCCTGAGGTCCAGACGTTCTTGAAAGGTGTTCTGCACATCCAACCTCCCTTTGTGCCTCCCACGGCACCTTGGGATCTCAATTTGGTGCTGCAGTTCCTCCAATCGGACTGGTTTCAACCGTTACAGGAGGTAGCCGTAAAGTACCTTACGTGGAAGACCGTCACACTGTTGGCCTTGGCTTCAGCAAGACATGTCGGAGCTAGGGTCATTGTCTCACAAGAGCCCCTACCTAATTTTCCATGAGGATAGAGCTGAACTCAGAACTCGTCAGCAATTTCTTCCTAATGTGGTGTCTGCGTTTCACATCAACCAACCTATTGTGGTTCCGGTTGTTACGGACACCTCTGCTACTTCAAAGTCCTTGGATGTTGTGAGGGCTTTGAAGGTCTATGTAAAGAGAACAGCTCGTCACAAGAAATCGGACTCGCTGTTCGTTCTCTATGATCCCAATAAAATTGGGTGTCCTGCTTCAAAGCAGTCAATTGCACGCTGGATCAGGCTCACTATCCAGCATGCTTATTCCACGGCAGGCTTGCCGGTTCCAAAATCTGTACAGGCCCACTCTACTAGGTCGGTGGGTTCTTCTTGGGCAGCTGCCCGGGGTGTCTCGGCTTTACAGCTTTGCCGAGCAGCTACTTGGTCAGGTTCGAACACGTTTGCTAAGTTTTACAAGTTCAATACTTTGGCCTCTGAGGACCTTCAGTTTGGTCAATCAGTTCTGCGGGGACCTCAGCACTCTCCCACACGGTTTGGGAGCTTTGGTACTTCCCCATGGTACTAAATGGATTCCCAGTATCCCCTAGGACATAAGAGAAAATAGGATTTTGGTTACCTACCGGTAAATCCTTTTCTCGTAGTCCGTAGAGGATGCTGGGGTCCATATTAGTACCATGGGGTATAGACGGGTCCACCAGGAGCCATTGGCACTTTCAGAGTTTAATTGTGTGGGCTGGCTCCTCCCTCTATGCCCCTCCTACCAGACTCAGTCTAGAAACTGTGCCTGAGGAGACGACATACTTCGAGAGAAGGAATTTACACAGATAGTGGCGAGATTCATACCAGCTCACACAACAGGCAAATCCGGCTAAAATGCCGGAACAATTCAGTAACAGCTGAAACAGTAAATAACGCAGAACTTACCTAGGAACCAGGCAGTACTGAACTATAAAACCAATGCAGGAAAACGCAGCGCTGGGCGGGCGGGCGCCCAGCATCCTCTACGGACTACGAGAAAAGAATTTACCGGTAGGTAACCAAAATCCTATTTTCTCTTACGTCCTAGAGGATGCTGGGGTCCATATTAGTACCATGGGGATGTACCAAAGCTCCCAGTACGGGAGGGAGAGCGCGGAGGCTCCTGCAACACGGCTTGACCAAACTTGAGATCATCAGAGGCCAAAGTGTCGAACCTGTAAAACTTGGCAAACATGTTCGACCCAGACCAAGTAGCTGCTCGGCAGAGTTGTACAGCCGAGACACCCCGGGCAGCCGCCCAGGAAGAGCCCACTTTACGAGTAGAGTGGGCCTTTACAGATTTTGGACACGGCAATCCTGCCGTGAAATAAGCATGCTGGATAGGAACTTGATCCAGCGTGAAATCGACTGCTTAGAAGCTGGACACCCAATTTTCTTGGGATCATAGAGGACAAACAGAGAGTCACTTTGCCTATGACGAGCCGTCCTCTGCACATAAATCTTCAAAGCCCTCACTACATCCAAGGCCTTTGAAGCAATTGAGGAGTCAGTAGCCACTGGCACCACAATAGGTTGGTTGATATGGAAAGCCGATACAACCTTAGGCAGGAACTGTGGATGAGTCCTAAGTTCCGCCCTGTCTTCATGGAAGATCAGATAGGGGCTTTTACAAGATAAAGCCCCCTATTCCGACACGCGTCGTGCAGAAGCCAAGGCCAACAAAGTGACCGCCTTCCACGTGAGAAACTTGAGATCAGCCTCCTGCAGAGGCTCAAACCAAGCATATTGCAGGAACTGCAACACCACATCAAGATCCCAGGGTGCCGTTGGCACCACAAAGGGAGGCTGGATGTGCAGAACCCCTTTCAAAAAGGTCTGAACCTCAGGGAGGACAGCCAATTGTTTTTGAAAGAAGATGGACTAAGCAGAGATCTGGACCTTGATGGAGCCCAATCTCAGTCCCATATCCACCCCTGCTTGCAGGAAAAGGAGAAAGCGTCCCAGTTGAAACTCCACCGCAGGAAACTTCTTGGACTCACACCAAGAAACATATTTTTTCCAAATGCGATGGTAATGTTTAGACCTTACCCCCTTCCTAGCCTGTATCAGGGTAGGAATGACCTTACTCGGGATACCCTTCCGAGCTAAGATCTGGCGTTCAACCGCCATGCCGTCAAACGTAGCCTTGGTAAGTCTTGACAAGCGAACGGCCCCTGCAGTAGCAGATCCTCCCGAAGAGGTAACGGCCTTGGATCTTCCAGGAGAAGATCCAGCAGATCCACGTACCAAGCCCTCCTTGGCCAGTCCGGAGCAATGAGGATTGCCAGAACCTTTGTTCTTCTTACCAGTTGAAGAACCTTTGGTATCAGAGGAAGTGGAGGGAACACATACACTGACGTGAATACCCACGATGTTACCAGTGCGTCCACCGCCACTGCCTGTGGGTCTCTCGACCTGGAACAGTACCTCCGCAGCTTTTTGTTGAGGCGGGAGGCCATCATGTCTATGTGAGGAACCCCCCACCAACCGGTTACCTCCTCGAACACCTCCGGATGGAGGCCCCACTCTCCTGGATGGAGATCGTGTCTGCTGAGGAAGTCTGCTTCCCAGTTGTCTACACCCCGGAATGAAGATTGCTGACATGACCACCGCATGCCTCTCTGCCCAGAGGAGGATTTTTGACACCTCTGACATGGCAGCCCTGCTCTTCGTTCCGCCTTGTCGGTTTATGTAGGCCACTGTGGTCATGTTGTCCGACTGCACCTGAACAGCCCGATCCTGCAGAAGGTGTGCTGCTTGCAGAAGGCCGTTGTACACGGCTCTTAGCTCCAGAATGTTTATCGGGAGAAGGGATTCTTGATCCGACCACCGTCCTTGGAAGGTTTCCCCCTGAGCGACTGCTCCCCAACCTCTTAGACTTGCATCTGTGGTTAGAAGGATCCAGTCCTGAACGCCGAACCTTCGGCCTTCCAGAAGGTGAGGCAGTTGTATCCACCAGAGGAGTGAAATCCTGGCCTTCGGAGACAGACGGATCCTCTGGTGCATGTGTAGGTGAGATCCCGACCACTGGTCCAAGAGATCCAGCTGAAAGGATCGAGCATGAAACCTTCCGTACTGTAGAGCCTCGTGGGAGGCAACCATCTTCCCCAGAAGGCGGATGCACTGATGAACCGAGACCCGGGTAGGCTTTAAGATATCCCGGACCATTGTTTGAATCACCAATGCTTTCTCCACCGGGAGAAAATAGGATTTTGGTATTTACCAGGTAAATCCTTTTCTTTGAATCCATAGGGGGGGCACTGGAGTACTTTTGGGATATGGACGGCTTCCGCAGGAACAGGGCACTGAATATTTAAATTTAAAACTCTCCTCCCCTCCATATCCCAGAGCACCTCAGTGTTTTTTACTGAGCCGAACAGGAGCGATAGAGAGGTTGACAATGGAGAATTATATATAACATAACGGACAACAATAAAGTTGACACATAACGTTACTGACAACTAAACAGTTGACACCATAACCGATAGAACTTGATAATTTAAACCAGTCGGTGAGAGTGTGTTACCATAAGATCCCCTGAACTTACCACAAACCAGGTAAAACTGCTCTGGGTGGGCGTCCAGTGCCCCCTATGGATTCAAAGAAAAGGATTTACCTGGTAAGTACCAAAATCCTATTTTCTTTTTCATCCACTAGGGGTCACTGGAGTACTCTTGGGACGTACCAAAGCTTCCCCCGTGGGCGGGAAAGCTGTTTGGCACCTGTAACACTAGGCGGCCAAAGCTAGAAGCTGATGCCGCAAACGTATCAAACTTGTAAAAGCGCACAAACGTGTGCACTGATGACCATGTAGCCGCACGGCAAAGCTGCGTCGTAGAAGCCCCACGACCAGCTGCCCATGAAGTTCCCACAGAACGTGTGGAATGAGCCGTTACTGCTGTAGGCGGCTGTAACCTAGCATGAAGGTAAGCCTGACGTATGGTCAGTTTAATCCATCTGGATAAGGTCTGCTTAGAAGCTGCAAAAATAAGGTAAAAAATACCCAAAGGTATTCGGGCGCTGTGAGGCGAGTTGCTTAGCTAAGCAGAAGCCAATAATACGGGAAAGTCACTCCCGGGAGGGAAACTGTAAGAGAAAAGAGGAGGCTGCGCTGTCAGAGGAAAGAACAGTGTCAGTCACTAAATGTGTAATTTAAAACAATTTATTAAAAAACAATAATTCATTAAAAAACAGTACTTCTGTGCAAGATAATATGCCAAATATATGCAAAAAATGGATTTTACCAATTATATGCAAGAGTTGGAGTTTACCCAAGATATTGGTACAGGACTGATGGTTTATATTCTATAGGATCCGTTCCACATTTTGCCCATGAATGATACGTCCAGTTGTAATCCACTATGGAGAGTCCCTTTTAGATGGTGATTAGGAGAGTCCATGAAAAAGTTCCATATGCCGCTAGAGGGTTAATGCAGTGTCCCATAAATGGTGAGTACCTCATGCAGTGCGGAAATAGGATGGTGCCTCTCTCGGACTCCTCTGGATAACTGGTCAACGGTTTGGGCTGGTTCGGGTCCAATTCAAAGATGTCCTGTTCCAAAGGGTAGGTACCTGACGCGTTTCGCTGCATAGACCTTGCAGCTTTTTCAAAGGTGTACTCTGCTGTCTGGGTTTTGGCTTTATATACCCTAGACAAAATGGTGGCTTAATTGGCACCTGGATGCACATTTCCTGTTTGACACTAACATATCTCTTTCTAATCAATAAAACAACAAAAATGTGTATAGGAGACAGACCTACTTATATGAGAAAACCTATAGTGATATAAGACTTATTTCAACTGCTAATACATACTTTTCATTTCCTTGAAAATTTAACATGAAATACATTGGTCCAATCAGAAGATTTGTTTACTACTTTGTAGTCATGGAAACCTTTCCAAAAATCATTTCATAGGTTGGAGTGGAAATCATATGATCAATGTCAGTCATGTGACTGAAGTCACATGATAAATGGAATATCATCTGATGTACTTACAGAGTGTATATTAAATAGAGGGCTTTTTATTTTTGAATTTATGAGCAGTAGCAACTACTGACTAATTAAATGAATTTAATTGAATTAATCTCTAATTCATAACTCTTCTGGTGGAAATGCCACGGATGTCCGGCGTCCACTCTCGGGCCGTTGGCATAGCAACCGCAACCGGAAGTGACGTATCGTCTAAAGCGGCCAATAAGCGTTCCTGAGCCGTCGCCATAGTGACGCGGCTCGGGGTGGGCGGATGGTCGTCCCCGTGTAACTGGAGGCTTAACTCCCCCCCTCCTCCGTCACCATGACGACGCGGCCCTTAGCCGCGTCCTCCTCGGCCGGGTAGCTTGTTCTTGTATGGGAGACATACATGTCACTTCCGGCCGGTATCCATGGAGACCCCAGCTAACTCGTCCTTCACGGGCTGATGTTCACGTAAGGACGGGTAGCTGGATCTTGTGTGTGAAATATGTATGTCACTTCCGGCCGGTCCCCATGGAGACCCCAGCTAACTCGTCTTTCACGGACGGATTATAATTATGTTAGCAGCAGAATGTATATACTTTTGGGCCGGTAACCATGGCAACCATATAAAGCTGAAAATGCTTAAAGGTTCTCTATTTTACACTCAAATATTTTTAATGTATACATGACTCAATGGCTGTTTTTCTGGAGACCTGCTTATATCTAATTACACCAGCAGACATCATATAGACAGATCATATACAAGGCTAAATCACAAATAATAAACCATTGTACCTCATATAGGGGAACTAGTGGTTTATAATTAGATGCTCATAATATCAATCTTATGTTATGAAAATCTGAATCAAACAAACAGTTTAGTTGCTAATAGGCTTAAAATCCCTAACAGCTGGATACATTGGGAAATAAGTTATTTCTCCAAATAAAAAGGACAGGAACAATAAATTGAACTGAATATATGTGTTGTAACTTGGTGCCTAATAATTTTCTTTTTAGATTATTACACAGAAATCTGGGTCAGCCAGGAAATGACAATAAAATATTTCTATGGCTGACAGGATTAAGGACACCTGAGAAAGAGGACGGAAACAACTCGATATATAGATGAAGGAATTTTGGTACAGAGAGAATAGGAGTAGTAGGCTAAATAAAATAAAACTATTAGGCGTAGTGCCTATGGAGCGGAAGGGAGTTCATGTTTATAATGAATTATTAGTGGAACGATATAAATCCACAATAATTAATCTTCATATTAAATAATCATATTCAGTTCCACTGCCTCATTGAGGCCATCTGGGTGGATAGAGCCCATCCTAAACATCCAGTAGACCTCCTGTTGGCACAATTTTTTGAAACGATCGCCTCCCCTATTTGTCATGGGAATATGTTCTATCCCTATTATTTTGAGGCTTTTAGGGTCGCCATTGTGGTGGTCATTGAAATGTTGGGAGACACTATGTGTGGATACTCGATTTAGAATGTTCCTACGATGCTCGAGAAATCTAGTACGAAGTTTTCTGGTGGTGCGGCCTACATAATAGAGACCACAGCCACACTGTAGGGTATACACAACGTATGTCGAATTACAGTTAATATGACTTCTAATTTTGTATTGTTTTTCCCCTTTATCGGTTTTTACATACTGTGTTTTCTCTATATACTGACATGTAATGCATCTAGTGCTACCACATCTATAAAAACCCATTATTGGAGAAAGCCAAGGATCTTTACTGAAGGTTGTTTTTTTCTCAGGCCTCAAGTGGCTGGGAGCTAGGGCGTTCTTTAAGGATCGCCCCTTCCGAAAAATGAATGTGGGTTTAATTGGGAGAATATCTCTTAATAAATTGTCTTGTTTTAATATACTGTAATTTTTCTTGATTATAGATTTTATCTTAGGGCAATAATCATTATAAGTAGTGATAAAAGCTAGATGGTATTCTTTATCTCTTTCAGAGTTGTTATTTGATTTCTTTTCTTCGGATAATAAAAGATCTCTATCTATCTCTCTCACCTCTTCTAATGTTTTATGTAATAAGGATGCAGGGTACCCCCGATGTTCAAAGGACTCTACCATGTGTTTGGCTTGTGGTTCAAACAACTTTAAGTCAGAGCAATTTCTTCTGAGACGTATCAATTGGCTCCGGGGTATGCTTTTTTTCCAGGGTGGGTAATGTGCACTGGAAAAATGGAGATAGGCATTTGATCCTACCTCCTTTGTATAATTGGTAGTGTGTATTTGTCCATCACGTGCCTCTAAGTTCAAATCTAAAAAGTTAATGGAGTGCGGGTGGTACTGGTGCGTGAATTTTAAATTATAAGAATTCTGATTAAGTGAATTAACAAATGCTTGTGCCGAAGGTGCATCCCCATCCCAAATAATAAATAAATCGTCAATGTACCTGCCATAGAGGACCAGGGCCGCGCCATGCCCGCCGCCCCACACATGTTGGTCCTCTTGGGACGTACCAAAGCTTCCCCCGTGGGCGGGAGAGCTGTTTGGCACCTGTAACACTAGGCGGCCAAAGCTAGAAGCTGATGCCGCAAACGTATCAAACTTGTAAAAGCGCACAAACGTGTGCACTGATGACCATGTAGCCGCACGGCAAAGTTGCGTCGTACAAGCCCCACGACCAGCTGCCCATGAAGTTCCCACAGAACGTGTGGAATGAGCTGTTACTGCTGTAGGCGGCTGTAACCTAGCATGAAGGTAAGCCTGACGTATGGTCAGTTTAATCCATCTGGATAAGGTCTGCTTAGAAGCTGGCCAACCCATCTTGGCAGCATCATAGAGAACAAACAACGTATCCGTCTTACGAACTGTAGACGTACGGGATACATAAACGCGTAATGCGCGTACCACATCCAAAGTTCCAGAATTTCCTGTTAACACAGGAACTACTAATGGTTGATTGATGTGAAAAGATGACACTACCTTTGGCAAGAAAGCGGGATTCGTCCAAAGTTCCGCTCTGTCATCATGAAACACCAAATACGGTGGCTTGCAAGACAAGGCACCCAAATTTGAAACACGCCTTGCCGAAGCTAAGGCTAGGAGAAAAATTGTTTTCCAAGTGAGAAACTTAATATCCACTTGTTGTAAGGGTTCAAAATATGAAGACTGTAAAAAATCTAAAACCAGATTCAAGTCCCATGGCGCTGTAGGTGGAATGAATGGAGGCTGTACTCTGAGGACATCTTGCAGAAAGGTGTGTACAGACGGCAATAGAACCAATCGTCTTTGAAAGTAAATTGACAAAGCAGATACCTGCACCATTAGTGTAGATAAACGCAGTCCTCCATCTAAACCTGTCTGTAGAAATAACAAAAGACGGGATAACTTGAAAGATGATGTCGGAAACTTCCGAGCTTCACACCAACCTATATAGGCACGCCAAATTCTGTAATAATGAGCTGCCGTAACTGGCTTCCTAGCTCGTAACATGGTTGGTATAACCGAATCTGGAATGCCCTCTTTTCTTAAGAGGGCGGTCTCAACAGCCACCCCGTTAAACGCTGCCGCGCTAAATCGGGGTAAAGGAACGGACCCTGTTGTAACAGGTCCGGACGTAGTGGGAGCGGCCAAGGATCGTCTGCGAGTAGTCCGCGGAGATCCGAGAACCAAGCTCTCAGAGGCCAATGAGGCGCCACTAGTATGACTGTGGCGGACTGTCTTTTGACCCGTTTTAGCAACAGAGGGAGTAGCGGAAACGGTGGAAACAGATACACGAGGCTGTACGGCCACGCGATTGTGAGAGCATCCACCGCCACTGCCTTTGGATCTCACGTTCTGGACACATACTGGGCCGTTTGGTGATTGTGGCGAGATGCCATCAGGTCCACTTGAGGGTAACCCCACCTATGGACCAACATGTGAAACACTTCTGGATTTAATGCCCATTCTCCTGGATGAAAATCCCGACGGCTGAGATAATCCGCCTCCCAGTTGTCCACTTCCGGAATGAACACTGCCGACAATATCACTTGGTGATGCTCGGCCCAATTGAGGATTCGAGCTACTTCCCGCATTGCCATGCGGCTTCTCGTTCCTCCTTGTTTGTTGATGTACGTGACCACCGTCGCGTTGTCTGACTGCACCTGGACAGTCTGAGACCAAAGCATGTGCACTGGTTATCGTAGCGCATTGTAAATTGCCGGAGTTCCAGGACATTTATAGACAGCAATCTTTCGTGATCCGCCCAGAGACCCTGGAGCTGACAATTTTGAACTACAGCTCCCCAACCTCTGAGACTCGCGTCCGTCGTTAGAATTATCCAATTCCAGGCGCCGAACCGTTTCCCTGCGGTTAGATTGTGTACTTTGAGCCACCAGAGTAGAGATACCCTGGCCCGTGGCGACAACCTCACCCTGTGGTGAATCTGCAGATGCGAGCCCGACCACTGTGCGAGCACATCCAGTTGAAAAGGACGTGAGTGAAATCTTCCGAACTGAAGCGCTTCGAAAGCCGCCACCATTGTGCCTAAGAGGCGAATGCACAAATGTAGTAGAGACTGTGCGTGGCTTGAGCACTAATTGTACCAGATGACGAATAATCTGTACTTTCTGTTCTGGTAGGTAAATTCTTTGATTTACCGTATGGAGAATCATACCTAGTGATTTCTTGAAGGTGACAAACCAACCGTGGTGAACTAGTACATTGTACGTTAGCAGCGCATGTTGGAGGAGCATCTGTTGAGACGGAGCTTTGATGAGCAGATCGTCTAAGTAGGGAACTATTATCACTCCCAGGGATTTGAGATGAGCTATCATCACAGACATCACTTTGGTGAATACCCGAGGCGCTGACGAGAGGCCAAACAGTAGAGCCTGAACTGGTAATGGTTCTGCCGTATCGCAAAATGCAGGAACCTCTGATGAGGTGGCCAAATCGGAATGTGTAAGTACGCATCCTTGAGATCTAGCGCAATTATGAATTCCTGTGGCACTAAACCTGCAATTACTGATCGCAGAGATTCCATCTTGAATCTGTAGTAAGTGACGTACTGATTGAGACCCTTTAAGTTCAATATTGGCCTAAAGGAGCCATCCGGCTTTGGTACCACAAACAGACTGGAATAATGACCCTGACCTTGTTGGTGTACAGGGACCGGAATCAAAACTGCTGAATCCAGAAGAGACTGAATGGCAATTTGCAGAACCGCCCTCTTGTCGTCCGACAGAGGCAGTCCTGTCTTGAAAAACCGCAGTAGCGGGAGACAGTCAAACTCTATTTTGTAACCTTTGAACACTAAATTGCGGTTCCACCCATCTGTGGACGTCTGGAACCACGCCAAATGGAACGTCTGAAGGCGTGCTCCCACAATTGGAGATTCGAGATGGGCTGGGAGCCCGTCATGCCACTGGCTTGTCGGTGACCTTAGCGTCCTGACGACTGGTGTTGGTTTGTTGGAAACCACGTCCTCGACCTCGTCTACCAGGCGTGGCTGTTCCTCTACCACGGCCTCGAAAGGGCTGAGGTCTAAAGGATTTGAACGCCGGGCCAGAGTATTTCCGTCTAGGTACCGTTGGAGGCAATGGTAGGAAAACAGACTTTCCTCCCGTGGCCTCAGAAATCCATTTGTCCAATTCAGGACCAAACAACTTCTCGCCACCGTAAGGTAACGCCTCTATACCTCTTTTGACCTCTGCCTCCGCTTGCCAAGAACGCAGCCAGAGTGCTCATCGTGCTGTAACTAGCGACGATGAAAGGCGAGAAGTGAGCTGACAGACGTCAGTAGAAGCTGTGCATAGATAATCAGCAGCTTCACAGATTTGATCAGCGAGAAGTACAAGGTGATCGTCATGTAGGGCAGACTTGAGTTCTGTTATCCATACTATTAGCGCCTTATTTACCCAAATACCAACCAACCCAGGTCTAAGCAACACTCCTGCTGCTATATACATGGACTTTAGCATTCTATACTACGGTCTGAAGGGTCTTTAAGCGTAGTAGCAGTTGGTACTGGTATGGTAAATTTCTTTGTAAGTTTTGACACAGACGAATCCACCAATGGCGGATTCTCCCATGTAGATGTCACTGACTCTGGAAACGGGTAACTAGACTTAAATCGGCGAGGTATAGAAACCCGTTTAGCCGGATTCTTCCGTGTTTCTACTAACATCTTATTAAGAGATTCCGAAACAGGAAAACCCATTGGAGATCTCTCTTGTTTAGTAAATACGACTTCATCATATGTTAGAGGCTACTCAGTCTCTGTAAACTTCAGAGACTGACGCACCGCCCTGATGAGATTATCAATGCCTGGGCTGTAAAAATCTGCACTATCTGACTGCTGGTCTAATTCCCCCCCCCCCCCCCTCACCCTCATCTTGCGCAGTGAGGTCTGGCATAGAATCGTCAGAATGCCACATAGCAGAAACTGGTAAATCATAAGACATATGAAATTTATCCCTTCTACCCAAAGTGGGCTTGGACCTTTGCAAAGGCTGAGAGCCCTCCGGTAGTTCTGGCGGTCTCACCCGAGACTCAGATCTTGCCGCTTCCCACTCGTGTCGAGCAGCGGCCAATTCTGATTGCAACCCAGCCATTACATTTGCTAACATAGACCATGAAGGGTCTGGGGATGAAACCGCCTTTGAAACCGGAGCGGAAAATGTATTTGTAGCTGAATTCACAAAACATACTGTACATGTGGTAGATCTATCCGGTAACACACTCTTACAGACATGGCAGTGAAACTGCTTTTTAGTTTTTGCTGGTGCCTTACTCATTATGCAGACAGACAATACAATATACAAAGACAGACACTTGCACGACTCAGTAAAATAGTACTAAGGTAAACCTGAGATATGCCTGGTGCGGCGACCAAATGGGAATGTGGAGGTACGCATCCTTGATGTCTAGAGACACCAGGAACTCCCCCTCCGTTAGTCCTGAGATGACAGCTCTCAGAGATTCCATCTTGAATTTGAACTCCCTGAGATAAGGGTTCAAAGACTTTAAGTTTAGAATAGGCCTTACCGAACCATCCGGTTTTGGTACCACAAAAAGGTTCGAATAATGGCCCTCATTCCGAGTTGTTCGCTCGTTAGCTGCTTTTAGCAGCATTGCACATGCTAGGCCGCCGTCCTCTAGGAGTGAATCTTAGCTTAGCAGCATAGCGAACGAAAGATTAGCAGATTTGCTATTACATATTTCTTTGCAGTTTCTGAGTAGCTCCGGACCTACTCACAGATTGCGATCAGCTCAGTCCGTTTAGTTCCTGGTTTGACGTCACAAACACGCCCTGCGTTCGGCCAGCCACTCCCCCGTTTCTCCAGCCACTCCCGCGTTTTTTCTTGGCACACCTGCGTTTTTTTGCAAACGCCGTGAAAATGCTGAGCTGCCACCCAGAAACACCCACTTTCTGTTAATCACATTACGATCACTCGAGCGTTGAAAAAACTTCGCTCGAGCTTGTGTAAATCTACTAAGTTCTTAGTTAAATAACTAAGCGCATGCGCTCTGCGTACCATGCGCATGCACATTTTTCACCTAATCGCTGCGTTGCGAAAATCGGCAACGAGCTAACAACTCGGAATGACCCCCAATAACCCTTGTTCCACTGCTGAGGTGGAACTGGAACAATGACCTCTGACACCACCAATTTTCTGATGGCCTCCAGAAGAATCGTCCTGTCTGCCAGCAGAGCTGGCAAGCCTGACTTGAAGAAACGGTGAGGTGGGGGATCTTGAAACTCCAGTCTGTACCCCCTGGACACTATATCCAGGACCCAGGGGTCCAGGCCAGACGACACCCAGACGTGGCTGAACTGCCGGAGTCTTGCCCCCACCTGACCCTCCTCCAGGCCTAGCTGTCCACCGTCATGCGGAGGACTTAGGGGCATCAGAAGCAGGCTTCTGGGTTTGGGAACCTGCGGGAGCAGGTTTCTTTCCTTTGGCACGACCACCTCTGAAGAAGGTGTTCGAAGGCTTGTTCTTCCTAGGCATCGCGGGCCGAAAGGACTGTGATGTGGCTGGTGTAAAAGGCTTCTTCATAGCCGGTGCCGCTGAGGGGAGAAAAGGAGACTTACCTGCGGTAGCCGTGGCAATCCACGCATCCAGCGCCGCCCCAAAGAGAGCCTGACCTGTATAGGGTAGGCCCTCCACACTTCCTGGATTCCGCGTCCGCAGACCATTGGTGCAGCCAGAGACCCCTGCGAACCGAGATGGACGTGGAGGAGATCCCCGCAGCCATGGAACCCAGGTCCTTCATGGAATCTACCAGGAACCCTGCAGAATCCTGAATATGGCGTAAAAATACATCAACGTCACCTTTATCCAGCGTAGTCGACTCCTCCTGCAGAGTGATAGACCACCTGGCAATAGCTTTTGCAATCCAAGCACAGGCTATAGTAGGCCGTAATATAGCCCCGGAAGCCGTGTAAATGGATTTTAGCGTAGCATCCACCTTGCGATCTGCCGGGTCCTTCAACTCGGTAGATCCCGGGACTGGCAACACTACTTGTTTGGACAGCCTGGAGACAGAGGCGTCGACTATCGGCGGTGACTCCCATTTCTTTCTATCTTCCTCTGGGAAGGGAAAAGCCACCAAGACCCTCTTAGGAATCTGAAATTTCTTTTCCGGAGTTTCCCAGGCTTTTTCAAAGACAGCGTTTAATTCTTTGGATGGCGGGAAGGTGAGGGGGGGCTTCTTATTATCTGTAAAAAAGGCCTCCTCCACCTGCTCACAGCCTCAATCGTCGTGGCACTCTCCTGATTGGCTGTGTGCTCCTGTAGTGTCTGTGAGGCTGCACACGGCAGAGATACAATGTAGCGCCTATGCGATCCATTGTATCCAATGGTGGGAACTTTGTATCTCTGCCGTGTGCAGCCTCACAGACACTACAGGAGCACACAGCCAATCAGGAGAGTGCCACGACGTGGCGCTCCCTGATTGGCTGAAGTGACCCTCTTTGACAGGAGTCAGGGGGGGTCCTGGCAGTTGGGGAAAGGGGTCCCATGTGTAAACATGGGACCCCTTTCAGTGCGTGGTCGGGTTTCCGTTTTTTTGTTTTGCCAAGTACGTGGATTATACAAAGAAGACAAGCAACACTGGATTATGTGAGTATAATTTTTTTCACAGGTACCCCGAGGATTCTACATGGAGAAGAGGACCGAGCCTCGTGTGAACATAGGTAAGTAAGTATGTATGTTTGGAGGTGTGCATGTATGTAATAAACTTATACTGTCACGGTGTGTGTCTCCTGTTTTTTGGTTGGGTATTTTTTTAGTAGTAGTACTACAGGTACCAGCGGGCCCGGTTTTCCACCGCATGCTGGACTTGTGGTTCTCCAAGTACCAGCTTGCGGGGGAGGCTTGCTGGGACTTGTAGTACTGCTACTAAAAACAATATTCTCATTTTTTACACAAGGCTATCAGCCCCCCATCCGCCGCCCTTGGATGGGGGGGACAGCCTCGGGCTTCACCCCTGGCCCTTGGGTGGCTGGAGGGGGGGACCCCTTGATTTAAGGGGTTCCCACTCCTCCAGGGTACCCCGGCCAGGGGTGATTAGTTGGGTATGTAATGCCAGGGCCGCCGGGACCACAATAAAAGTGTCCCCCGGCTGTGGCATTATGTACCTGGCTAGTGGAGCCCGGTGCTGGTTTAAAAAATACGTGGGACCCCTACGCTTTTTGTCCCCCGTATTTTTTGAACCAGGACCAGGCGCAGAGTCCGGTGCTGGTTGATGAAATATGGGGGAACCCCTGTCATTTTTCCCCCCCATATTTTGTCAACCAGGACCGGCTCAAAGAGCCCGAGGCTGGTTATGCTTAGGAGGGGGGACCCCACGCAATTTTTTTTTCTGTTTTTACACTAAACACACCCTTTCCCCAAGATAACCATACACAGATCCCACTGATCCGTGCATGCTTATCCAAACTCGACTGGAAAAAGCAGGTCTATTTTTTTGCTGCTTTTTTTAACGAATCGCAAAAAAATAGACCCGCACTTGAGCACTCAGAGACTAACACCCAAATACGAATGAATAGTGAATACCCGTATTGTATGAAATAACAGGCGCGTTTGACCGATGGACTATTCATTCGTATTTCTGTACTTTGCCGGTAAAACCATTACGAATAGCCCCAACTGGTCTTCACTCACCGCTGTGATATTTCTGATTTTTCCAACTCCCCATTTCCCCTCTCTGACCACCACCTGCTCTCCTTTAACCTATCTCTCTCGACTTCCCCATCTCTACCTCCTAAGGCTACCATCACTAAGCGTAACATTGAAGCTATTGACACCACAATTCCTTTCCTCCCTGTTTGACTCACTTCTCTCTCCTATTCTCTCTCTCTCATGCCCTGAACAAGCCACTTCCACATACAATGCTTCCCTTACTTCTGCTCTTGACTCTGTTGCTCCACCAACCACTATTCACCCTCGCAAATTAACACCTCAACCCTGGCACACCAAATGCACCAGATATCTGCAAAAATGCTCACGTACTGCTGAGCGAGACTGGAGGAAATCACGCTCTAAGGCAGACTTCCTTCATTTCAAACTTATGCTCTCATCTTTCAGTGCTGCCCTTTCTCTTGCTAAACAGTCATACTTCAAGAACCTCATGTCCTCCCAGTCTTCCAACCCCCAGCGCCTCTTTGCCACTCTCAACTCACTCCTCTGCCTACCTCCACCTCGTCTCCCTTCCTCACTCTCTGCTCTTGACTTTGCCACTTACTTCACATCCAAAATTGACTCCATACGTCAGGACATCACATCACACCAGACCATCAGTAACCAGCCTTCTCCCATCCCTTACCAACCCTCCCCATCCCTCGCACCAACTCTGTCATCTTTCTCCCATGCATCTGGAGAGGAGGTCATGGCCCTCATTCGTTCCTGTCCCCTCACCACCTCCCCACTTGACCCTATCCCCTCCCGCCTCCTCTGCTACCTCTCTTCTTCTGCTTGTTCCCATCTTTCCCACCTTCTCAATCTATCCCTCTCATCAGGCACTGTCCCCTCTGCCTTCAAGCATGCACTCATCTCTCCTATTCTTAAAACACCTACCCTTGATCCAAACACTCTCTCCAACTACCGACCCATCTCTCTCCTCCCTTTTGCCTCCAAACTCCTTGAGCGTATTGTCTACAACCGCCTTACTTCCTTTCTTTCCTCACACTCGCTGCTTGACCCATTCCAGTCTGGCTTCCGTCCTCTCTACCCCACTGAAACTGCCCTTACAAAAGTATGCAATGACCTCCATGCTGCTAAATCTAAGGGACACTACTCTCTACTTATTCTACTTGATCTCTCTGCTGCTTTTGACACTGTGGACCATCCTCTCCTACTGCAAATCCTTCACTCCATTGGTCTGCGTGACACTGCCCTCTCTTGGTTGTCGTCCTACCTTTCTGACCGTTCATTCTCTGTCTCCTCTCATGACTCCACCTCCCCCTCACTTCCACTAACTGTAGGGGTACCCCAAGGTTCTGTCCTTGGTCCTCTTCTCTTCTCTCTCTATACGTCCTCACTAGGTAAGCTCATTAGTTCTTTTGGTTTCCAATATCATCTCTATGCTGATGACACTCAAATCTATCTTTCCTCTCCAGACCTATCCCCTACTCTCCTCACTCGTATCTCCAACTGTCTCTCTGCTACCTCTTCCTGGATGTCCCAGCGCTTTCTTAAACTTAACATGTCTAAGACGGAGCTGATCATCTTCCCTCCCTCCCGCATAACCTCACCTCCTACAATCTCATTATCTATTGATGGCACTACTATCTCCTCTACCCCCCAACTGCGCTGTCTTGGAGTAATCCTTGACTTCTCCCTCTCCTTCAAACCACACATTCAGCACCTCTCACAAACCTGCCGTTTTCACCTAAAAAATATTTCCAGGATCAGACCCTTTCTGACCCAGGATGCTACTAAGACTCTTATCCACTCACTGGTCATCTCCAGACTGGACTACTGTAATCTCCTCCTGACTGGCACCCCTGACACATACCTCTCTCCACTCCAATCTATCCTCAATGCTGCTGCCCGGCTCATCTTCCTCACCAAACGCACGACGTCCACCTCTCCTCTCTTACTAGACCTTCACTGGCTCCTCTTCCCTTTCAGAATCCATTTCAAGCTTCTCACACTCTCCTACAAAGCCCTCACCCACTCCTCTCCCATCTACATCTCTGACCTCATCTCCCTTTACACTCCCACCCGTCCTCTTCGCTCTGCTAATGCACGCAGACTCTCCTGCCTACGGATTACTTCCCCCCACTCCTACCTCCAAGATTTCTCACGTGCTGCACCACTTCTCTGGAATTCTCTACCTCTCCCCCTTAGACTCTCCACCTCTCTACAAAACTTCAAACGGGCTCTCAAGACCCATTTATTTACCAAACCCAGCCAAATCTCATCCTAAGCCATTGTTCCACGTTCTCTATGTACCCCATCTGTGTCACCCCTGTCTGTCTACCCCTCCCCTTTAGAATGTAGGCTCTCACGAGCAGGGTCCTCTTCCCTCATGTGCTTATCCTTTCTTACTTTAATAATCTTCAGCTGCATCAAATCCAGCAGTCTTCTGCCACCGGATACTTATTCCAGTGTCATCTGCTGATGTAGCTATGTTTATTTACCCTGTACTTGTCCTATATTGTCGTCAACTGAAAGTTGCTGTTTTCGGGTTTGATTATTTGTTTATGTACTCTGTAATTGGGCGCTGCGGAACCCTTGTGGCACCATATAAATAAAGGATAATAATAATAAAATAATAATAACTCTGCCGAGATTTGTGCTTAGTGAATCCTGTGTTGGGACAAAAACACAAAATCGGACGAACTCGAATTTTTAGTAAATATTGGCCATGTTGTCACACACACCAAACACCCCACAGACACACAGGGTATTGGGTAGACAGAGTTTCCCCCACAAGAATGGCAGAGAGACACAGAGATTGGAGCCAACCCACACACAGCGCTACTAGAGGTATAGGGAGACCCTAACCAGCGCTGACTGTGTCCCTTAATAGGTGACACAGATATACACAGCCTCCCCCCCTTCTACAACCCCCTGGTACCGTACAGATAGCTGGAGTTGCTCTGGAGGGACCTGTTCATCCACTGGCAGTGATTGCAGGCAGGAAAAATGGCGCTGAACGCTGCTGGGTCCGCTCTGAGAAGCTCCGCCCCTTCAATGGCGCTGTCTTCCCGCTCTTGAAGATTATACTGGCCTGAGGAAACCTGTGCTGGCTGAGATCCGCGGACCCCGACAGGCTGGAAATGGTCAGTGTAGGGTTCCTTGCTGGCTCAGGGCGCCCCTCACAGCGCCGCACCGCAGTACCGCTGAGCCGTCCGGGAGCGCGGTTAATACCGCGCTCCCACTCTTAAGCCGCCCTCTTCACACTGACCCCCCGCTTGTAAGGGGGGACAGTGACTAACTCGCCACACTTCAGCACAGTGAGAGGGTGGCGGCTGGCTGCCGGGGTGAGCGTTCCCCTGTGGCGGGGCGCGATCTGTCCCCTCTGGAGCTCAACGTCCAGTCAGCGGGAGCAGTGACTCAGACCCCGCAGGGCGGACACTACTCCCCCCCTCAGTCCCTCGATGCAGGGAGGCTGTTGCCAGCAGCCTCCCTGTAAAATAGCAAACTCTAAAAAAACTTTTACTAAGGAAACTCTGTAGAGCTCCCCTAGCTGTGACCGGCTCCTCCGGGCACATTTTCTAAACTGAGTCTGGTAGGAGGGGCATAGAGGGAGGAGCCAGCCCACACTATTAAACTCTTAAAGTGCCAATGGCTCCTGGTGGACCCGTCTATACCCCATGGTACTAATATGGAACCCAGCATCCTCTAGGACATAAGAGAAAATAGGATTTGAATTACCTACCGGTAAATCTTTTTCTCGTAGTCCGTAGGGGATACTAGGCGCCCGCCCGGTGCTTCGTTCTTCCTGCACTGTTACTTGGTTAAGTAATGTTGTTTGGTTCAGCTGTTGCTGTTCCTGGTTCAGGTCTGGTTAGCATGGCTTTCCTCTTGTTGTGTGTGCTGGTTCGTAATCTCACCACTTTCCTTATCTATCCTTCTCTCAAAGTATGTCTGTCTCCTCGGGCACAGTTTCCTAGTCTGGTAGGAGGGGCATAGAGGGAGGAGCCAGCACACACTATAAAATTCTTAAAGTGCCCAAGGCTCCTAGTGGACCCATCTATACTCCATGGTACTTAAATAAATTCCCAGTATCCCCTATGGACTACGAGAAAAGGATTTACCGGTAGGTAATTAAAATCCTATTTTTACCCCTTCAGACTCATTACCTCACTGCTCCTTCCCAGATGTAGCGTAGATGCAGCGGGTGTAGTGTAGATGCAGCGGGTGTAGTGTAGATGCAGCGGGTGTAGTGTAGATGCAGCGGGTGTAGAGTAGATGCAGCGGGTGTAGAGTAGATGCAGCGGGTGTAGAGTAGATGCAGCGGGTGTAGCGTAGATGCAGCGGGTGTAGCGTAGATGCAGCGGGTGTAGCGTAGATGCAGCGGGTGTAGTGTAGATGCAGCGGGTGTAGTGTAGATGCAGCGGGTGTAGTGTAGATGCAGCGGGTGTAGCGTAGATGCAGCAGGTGTAGTGTAGATGCAGCTAGTGTAGCGTAGATGCAGCTAGTGTAGTGTAGATGCAGCGGGAGTAGCGTAGATGCAGCAGGTGTAGTGTAGATGCAGCGGGAGTAGCGTAGATGCAGCGGGTGTAGCGTAGATGCAGCGGGTGTAGCGTAGATGCAGCGGGTGTAGCGTAGATGCAGCGGGTGTAGCGTAGATGCAGCAGGTGTAGTGTAGATGCAGCGGGTGTAGAGTAGATGCAGCGGGTGTAGCGTAGATGCAGTGGGTGTAGCGTAGATGCAGCGGGTGTAGTGTAGATGCAGCGGGTGTAGAGTAGATGCAGCGGGTGTAGCGTAGATGCAGCGGGTGTAGCGTAGATGCAGCGGGTGTAGTGTAGATGCAGCGGGTGTAGCGTAGATGCAGCGGGTGTAGCGTAGATGCAGCGGGTGTAGAGTAGATGCAGCGGGTGTAGTGTAGATGCAGCAGGTGTAGTGTAGATGCAGCGGGTGTAGAGTAGATGCAGCGGGTGTAGCGTAGATGCAGCGGGTGTAGAGTAGATGCAGCGGGTGTAGAGTAGATGCAGCGGGTGTAGCGTAGATGCAGCGGGTGTAGGGTAGATGCAGCTAGTGTAGCTTAGATGCAGCTAGTGTAGCGTAGATGCAGCAGGTGTAGCGTAGATGCAGCGGGTGTAGCGTAGATGCAGCGGGTGTAGCGTAGATGCAGCAGGTGTAGTGTAGATGCAGCGGGTGTAGTGTAGATGCAGCGGGTGTAGCGTAGATGCAGCAGGTGTAGTGTAGATGCAGCGGGTGTAGTGTAGATGCAGCGGGTGTAGCGTAGATGCAGCTAGTGTAGCGTAGATGCAGTGGGTGTAGTGTAGATGCAGTGGGTGTAGTGTAGATGCAGCGGGTGTAGTGTAGATGCAGCGGGTGTAGCGTAGATGCAGCGGGTGTAGCGTAGATGCAGCAGGTGTAGTGTAGATGCAGCGGGTGTAGTGTAGATGCAGCGGGTGTAGTGTAGATGCAGCAGGTGTAGTGTAGATGCAGCGGGTGTAGTGTAGATGCAGCTAGTGTAGCGTAGATGCAGCTAGTGTAGCGTAGATGCAGCTAGTGTAGCGTAGATGCAGCAGGTGTAGTGTAGATGCAGCAGGTGTAGTGTAGATGCAGCTGGTGTAGCGTAGATGCATTGGGTATAGCGTAGATGCAGCGGGTGTAGCGTAGATGCAGCAGGTGTAGTGTACATGCAGCTGGTGTAGTGTAGATGCAGCTGGTGTAGCGTAGATGCATTGGGTATAGCGTAGATGCAGCGGGTGTAGCGTAGATGCAGCAGGTGTAGTGTACATGCAGCTGGTGTAGTGTAGATGCAGCAGGTGTAGCGTAGATGCAGCAGGTGTAGTGTAGATGCAGCGGGTGTAGTGTAGATGCAGCGGGTGTAGTGTAGATGCAGTAGGTGTAGCATAGATGCAGCAGGTGTAGTGTAGATGCAGTGGGTGTAGTGTAGATGCAGCGGGTGTAGCGTAGATGCAGTGGGTGTAGCGTAGATGCAGTGGGTGTAGCGTAGATGCAGCTAGTGTAGCGTAGATGCAGCGGGTGTAGTGTAGATGCAGTGGGTGTAGTGTAGATGCAGCTGGTGTAACGTAGATGCAGTGGGTGTAGTGTAGATGCAGCGGGTGTAGTGTAGATGCAGTGGGTGTAGCGTAGATGCAGCGGGTGTAGAGTAGATGCAGCGGGTGTAGTGTAGATGCAGTGGGTGTAGTGTAGATGCAGCGGGTGTAGTGTAGATGCAGTGGGTGTAGCGTAGATGCAGCGGGTGTAGAGTAGATGCAGCGGGTGTAGTGTAGATGCAGTGGGTGTAGTGTAGATGCAGTGGGTGTAGTGTAGATGCAGCGGGTGTAGTGTAGATGCAGTGGGTGTAGCGTAGATGCAGCGGGTGTAGTGTAGATGCAGTGGGTGTAGTGTAGATGCAGTGGGTGTAGCGTAGATGCGGCGGGTGTAGTGTAGATGCAGCGGGTGTAGCGTAGATGCAGCGGGTGTAGCGTAGATGCAGCGGGTGTAGCGTAGATGCAGCGGGTGTAGCGTAGATGCAGCGGGTGTAGAGTAGATGCAGTGGGTGTAGTGTAGATGCAGCGGGTGTAGCGTAGATGCAGTGGGTGTAGAGTAGATGCAGTGGGTGTAGTGTAGATGCAGCGGGTGTAGTGTAGATGCAGTGGGTGTAGCGTAGATGCAGCGGGTGTAGTGTAGATGCAGCGGGTGTAGCGTAGATGCAGCAGGTGTAGTGTAGATGCAGCGGGTGTAGTGTAGATGCAGCGGGTGTAGTGTAGATGCAGTGGGTGTAGCGTAGATGCAGCGGGTGTAGCGTAGATGCAGGGGGTGTAGCGTAGATGCAGCGGGTGTAGCGTAGATGCAGCAGGTGTAGTGTAGATGCAGCGGGTGTAGCGTAGATGCAGTGGGTGTAGCGTAGATGCAGCGGGTGTAGAGTAGATGCAGCGGGTGTAGAGTAGATGCAGCGGGTGTAGAGTAGATGCAGTGGGTGTAGTGTAGATGCAGCGGGTGTAGTGTAGATGCAGTGGGTGTAGTGTAGATGCAGCGGGTGTAGCGTAGATGCAGTGGGTGTAGTGTAGATGCAGCAGGTGTAGCGTAGATGCAGCGGGTGTAGCGTAGATGCAGTGGGTGTAGTGTAGATGCAGCGGGTGTAGTGTAGATGCAGCGGGTGTAGTGTACATGCAGTGGGTGTAGTGTACATGCAGCGGGTGTAGCGTCCCATCCTATAGATCCACTCTCAGTTGTAAAACAGTCCTGCTACAAAGCCATCATTTCCTCCCCGTCCTACCCCACTTCCTTCACACCATGGTTTCTCCAATGCTCAAGAAACAATCGCTTGAACTCTCCTTTCTCTCCAACTATTTGGCCTCCAAGTTCCCTCTCCACCCACTTCAATTCGGTGTCTTCATTTTACCGAAACTGCCCTCTCTGAGGTCACAATGACTTGCTCAGGGTCAAGTCCCAGGGTTAGTTTACTTTTATATTCCTCCACGCTGCATATGACACAGTTGAATACCCCCCTACTCTTTCAACACTCTACTCCATCGCAACGGTGTTCTTTCCCGGTTTCACTCCTATTTGTCCAACAGTTCCTTCTCTGTATCTACACTCTGCTCCACTGTCTGTCAGTAGGGTTCCCCTAAGGTTGTCCATGGCTCCCTCCTCTTCTCACTCTACATTTCTTCTCTCTGTGAGCTTATCCGTTCCTCTGGCCTCCCATACCGCCTGTATGTAGACACAAATCTCCCTTTCCTCCTGCTCCATCTCCCCTGTCCGCTATCACCTCCTGGATGGCACATTTTCAGAAACGTAATATCTCCAAAAGAGAACTAATTATTATCTTTACCCCAGCCCAGGCCCCTGCTACTACACACTCTCTATTTCACTCCTCTGTCAAATGTTTGAGTGTCACTCGACTCCAATCCTGCCCTTTCCACCTCCACAGTGTTTACAGGATCAGGCACCCCGTGCCCCTACTTACTCGGGATCCCACCCACCTTCCTCTGGCTTTGCACAAAGTACCCCATTGAAGAGAGTGTGTCGTGCTTCAACTGACACCAACACAGGGTGTCCCTCTGACTGTTACTTGCTCCACACAAAGGCTGCTGACCAAACTACACCTATATACATCTCTTCACTCACCTCATAATGGGGGTCATTCCGAGTTGTTCGCTCGTTATTTTTATTCGCTACGGAGCGATCAGTCGCAAACTGCGCATGCGCAATGTTCGCAGTGCGCCTGCGCCAAGTAAATTTGCACAAAAGTTTGTTATTTTACTCACGGCCTAACGAGGTTATTTCAGTCGTTCTGCTGATCGGAGTGTAATTGACAGGAAGTGGGTGTTTCTGGGCGGAAACTGGCCGTTTTATGGGAGTGTGAAGAAAAACGCAGGCGTGTCAGGGAAAAACGCGGGAGTGTCTGGAGAAACGGGGGAGTGGCTGGGTGAACGCTGGGCGTGTGTGTGACGTCAAACCAGGAACGAAACTGACTGAACGGATCGCAGTGTAGGAGTAAGTCTCGAGCTACACAGAAACTGCAAAGAAATTTCTATTCGCAATTCTGCTAATCTTTCGTTCGCAATTCTGCTAAGCTAAGATACACTCCCAGAGGGCGGCGGCCTAGCGTGTGCAATGCTGCTAAAAAGCAGCTAGTGAGCGCACAACTCGGAATGAGGGCCAATATCTCCCTATCCGACCTGTCCGCTCTGCACAAGATCTGCGTCTCTCATCCACACTCATTACTCGCTCCCACTCACGATTGCAGGACTTTCTTCTGCCTGCACCCACTCTGTGGAATGCCCTCCCACGCACAATAAGACTCTCCTCTAGTCTCCAAACCTTCAAGCGTTCCCTGAAAACTCACCTCTTCAGACAAGCCTATCACATTCCAGAACCGATCACTCAACCTTCATAAACTCTCCAATCCGATTATATCCCCACTGTACAGTCCACACACATCCCCCACATATCTTCTTGTTTTTCACTTTCCCTTCCTCCTGACCCTGGTTCATCATTGCTGTGATGTGATATCATGCAACCCACCTAGAACCTAGCAATCTGGCAGGACCATTATACAATAGGTAGCATCTATTGTTTGTGTATCTATACCTATTTCCCTATAGACTCCGAGCAGGGCCCTCCTACCTTTATGTCTGTCTGTTTTTACCCAGATTTGTTTCATCACTGTTGTTTCCTATTGTAAAGCGCAACGGAATATGGTGCGCTATATAAGAAACTGCTAATAAATAAATTAGCCTTATAATTAAAGGTTATATCTGCATAAAAACATAACACTGGAGAGGACCATGAAATAAACTGAATTTCTCATGATATGGGACATACATTTACAGAGGTAAAGAAACAATACACTCAAACCATCTAAAAAAAAATAATACATATTAAAATATACAATAGCATGATGGAGATATAATGAGTTCAGGTTACAGATGATTTCCAAATAAATTATAGGGAGGGAATTCGGTGGGGAGGGCGAGGGGTCATTCTCTTGCAGTAAGGCTGAACAACTGGAAGTTTGTAGCAGTGGAATGGTTGATCTTGCTCGCATCGCTGGTAAGCTCCACCTACAAAGGTCCTGATTCTGTTGCAGGCTCCTCCCACACAGAGATCCTCAGTCCATGGCATGCTCCACCCACAAATGTACTCAGTCTGTGGCAAAGTCCACCCACACAGAGACCCTCAGTCAGTGGCAGGCTCCACCCACAGAGGTCTACAGCAGGTTCCACCACAGAGGTCCACAATTAGTGGCAGGCTTCACCTTCACAGAAGGACTTAGTCCGTGGCAGGTTCCACCTACAGAGGTCTTCAGGCTATAGCAGGCTCCACCCACATAGAGGTAGTCAGTCAGTGGCAGGCTCCACCCCCTCTCAGTCCATGGTATGTAACCACACGTATAGAGGTCCTCAAGTCCTTGGTAGGCTCCACTGATGTAGAGAACCCAGATTCCGTGGCAGGCTCTACCCCCACCAAGGACCCTCTGCTTCAGTGGCAGCTACTCTTGCAGCGTGGAATGTATTGAGTCATACTATTGGGTACGGAGAAGCTAAGCCAGCACCAGGTAGTAAATGCAGTCCCGCTCTAATACTGTACGAGGACGGACATCTGGGAGTAGAGGTGGGTGATGGAACTATGCGGAATGGGCATGATGGGAAAAGGGCATGATGGGAAAAGAGCATGTGGGCAGGGGGGTTCAGGATTTATATTTTAGAGCGATTTATGGGGGGCAGAAGTCCGCAAAGTATGGGTGCTGCAACGCCTCTTCTGCTGAAATCCTCTGCACTGGGTTACACTTCAATAAGTTCTGAAACCAAAGAGAATCGGCGTGAGAAAAGAGCAACACAAAGCACGGGCCGGCCAGAGGCAGACGAGGGACTAGTGCGACAGACCTGGGAAGAGGATAACGCACAACCCACCGCCATTATGCCACAGGCACCAATCCGTGCTCAGGTCTAAGAGCCCATAGGAGCTGGCGGAAAAGAGTGATGCATTGTGGGACTGCGCTGGCCACGTACAGAAACAACAAAACGCCCCAGTGCAGACGCTGCTACCATACGCAAATGTGAGCTGTGCAATGAGAGGGGCCATTTCCTGCGCACTTCCGCCCTTGCTGGCCCTGGTACCGTGTGTGAGCTTGTGTGGCTTATGGCGTAGCGCCACTTCCAGGCTTTGTGCACCTGATAACTATGATTGCTGGGGAATTACAGGGGTGGCCGCGTTCTTTATACGATGTAGCGTACGCTAGCACTCATTCACACATCTGAGAACAGTATGAAAGTTCAAGGAGCCGTTACATTGATTCAAACGTAGATAAAACATTATTAATGCTGCAAATGACGTTACTGCTTAATGTCCCTATTACTCCAGTGTCTAATGGGAAACTCACGTGGATCATCCTCAGGTAATGGAGGGAAACCGCGGCCAGGGGCCATTATCCGGGTCAGTAAAACGCATGGTCGCACCTAGGGAGGGATCGGCGGGATCCCGGGATTTGGGCCCAAAAATGCCGGGATTTGAATCCCGGGATTGGAGCCTCCAATCCCGGGATTCAAGGGATTACAGTGCGCATGTGCGGGAGGGTTGGAAGCAGCGCGGGAGGGCGGGTGGGTGTAAGTAATAACACTTACTATCAGGCGGCCGCGGCAGCCACGGACACGCTGAACGCGGCGGCATTTCAAATGAAGTGCCGGCCGCCAGCCAATCAGAGCTGGCGGACCGGCAGCCAATCAGAGCTGGCGGACCGGCAGCCAATCAGGGAAGCTGCCGCAGCAGCGGCAGCCAATCAGGAACGACTGCTGCGGCAGCTTCCCTGATTGGCTGCCGATCCGCCAGCTCTGGTTGGCTGGCGGCCGGCGCTTCATTTGAAATGCCGCCGTGTTCAGTGTGTCCGTGGCTGCTGCGGCCGCCCACCTAATACAGGTTGAGTATCCCATATCCAAATATTCCGAAATACGGAATATTCCGAAATACAGACTTTTTTGAGTGAGAATGAGATAGTGAATTTGTGATAGTGAAACCTTTGTTTTTTGATGGCTCAATGTACACAAACTTTGTTTAATACACAAAGTTATTAAAAATATGTATTAAATGACCTTCAGGCTGTGTGTATAAGGTGTGTATGTAACATAAGTGCATTCTGTGCTTAGACTTGGGTCCTATCACCATGATATCTCATTATGGTATGCAATTATTCCAAAATACGGAAAAATCCGATATCCAAAATACCTCTGGTCCCAAGCATTTTGGATAAGGGAGACTCAACCTGTAGTAAGTGTTATTACTTACACCCTCCCTCCCGCACCGCTACCAACCCTCCCGCACCGCTACCTACCCCCATAGGTGTGCGCAGACACTGACAGGCGGGTGCCGCTCCGGACTCCCCCCCCACTTACATCAAAATCCCAGGTGTTCACACGCGAACGCACAGAAACCCAGGATTGTGCCACGTGTTACTGGAAACAACCCGGGAGGAAGTTCCAGGTCCTGCCCCCCGGGAATTTGCCAGCTTGCTGCACCTGACAAATTCCCGGGTCTCACGTGGGAAAGGGGTAAAAGAGACTGAGGACAGAGAGAGAGAACAACACCCCTTTCACACCGCACGACCCGGCTGACACCCCTTTCAGACTGACCGCGTCACTAGTCACGTGTGCAGCGCTAGCGCTTGGAGATGAGAACATAGTGAAAGCGCCTGCTTTGTGGTCACTAGCCAGGTTGAAATGCCAGGAAAACCCCGGGTTACTTCAACTGGACCGTTTCACACAGAGCAAAAACCCAGGTTCTGCGTCTTCACGTTATATATAACCCTGGATGTTGCCGGCAGTGTGAAAGTGGTATTAGAGTCACGGCCACCCCAATCATCCGATCACTAAGAGACGCGGCCTCCCCAATCATCCGATCACTAAGAGACGCGGCCTCCCCAATCATCCAATCACTAAGAGACGCGGCCTCCCCAATCATCCAATCACTAAGAGACGCGGCCTCCCCACTCATCCGATCAGTAAGAGACGCGGCCACCCCAATCATCCAATCACTAAGAGACGCGGCCTCCCCAATCATCCGATCACTAAGAGACGCGGCCTCCCCAATCATCCGATCACTAAGAGACGCGGCCTCCCCAATCATCCGATCACTAAGAGACGCGGCCTCCCCAATCATCCGATCACTAAGAGACGCGGCCTCCCCAATCATCCGATCACTAAGAGACGCGGCCTCCCCAATCATCCGATCACTAAGAGACGCAGCCTCCCCAATCATCCGATCACTAAGAGACGCGACCTCCCCAATCATCCGATCACTAAGAGACGCGGCCACCCCAATCATCCAATCACTAATAGACGCGGCCTCCCCAATCATCCAATCACTAATAGACGCGGCCTCCCCAATCATCCGATCACTAAGAGACGCGGCCTCCCCAATCATCCGATCACTAAGAGAAGCGGCCTCCCCAATCATCCGATCACTAAGAGAAGCGGCCTCCCCAATCATCCGATCACTAAGAGACGCGGCCACCCCAATCATCCAATCACTAATAGACGCGGCCTCCCCAATCATCCGATCACTAAGAGACGTGGCCTCCCCAATCATCCGATCAATAAGAGACGCGGCCTCCCCAATCATCCGATCACTAAGAGAAGCGGCCTCCCCAATCATCCGATCACTAAGAGAAGCGGCCTCCCCAATCATCCGATCACTAAGAGAAGCGGCCTCCCCAATCATCCGATCACTAAGAGACGCGACCTCCCCAATCAGCGGCCTCCCCAATCATCCGATCACTAAGAGAAGCGGCCTCCCCAATCATCCGATCACTAAGAGAAGCGGCCTCCCCAATCATCCGATCACTAAGAGACGCGGCCTCCCCAATCATCCGATCACTAAGAGACCCGGCCTCCCCAATCATCCGATCACTAAGAGAAGCGGCCTCCCCAATCATCCGATCACTAAGAGACGCGGCCTCCACATACATCCGATCACTAAGAGACGCGGCCTCCACAATCATCCGATCACTAAGAGACGCGGCCTCCCCATACATCCGATCACTAAGAGACGCGGCCTCCCCAATCATCCGATCACTAAGAGACGCGGCCTCCCCAATCATCCGATCACTAAGAGACGCGGCCTCCCCATACATCCGATCACTAAGAGACGCGGCCTCCACAATCATCCGATCACTAAGAGACGCGGCCTCCCCAATCATCCGATCACTAAGAGAAGCGGCCTCCCCAATCATCCGATCACTAAGAGACGCGGCCTCCACATACATCCGATCACTAAGAGACGCGGCCTCCCCAATCATCCGATCACTAAGAGACGCGGCCTCCCCAATCATCCGATCAATAAGAGACGCGGCCTCCCCAATCATCCGATCACTAAGAGAAGCGGCCTCCCCAATCATCCGATCACTAAGAGAAGCGGCCTCCCCAATCATCCGATCACTAAGAGAAGCGGCCTCCCCAATCATCCGATCACTAAGAGACGCGACCTCCCCAATCATCCGATCACTAAGAGACGCGGCCTCCCCAATCATCCGATCACTAAGAGAAGCGGCCTCCCCAATCATCTGATCACTAAGAGAAGCGGCCTCCCCAATCATCCGATCACTAAGAGACGCGGCCTCCCCAATCATCCGATCACTAAGAGACCCGGCCTCCCCAATCATCCGATCACTAAGAGAAGCGGCCTCCCCAATCATCCGATCACTAAGAGACGCGGCCTCCACATACATCCGATCACTAAGAGACGCGGCCTCCCCAATCATCCGATAACTAAGAGACGCGGCCTCCCCAATCATCCGATCACTAAGAGACGTGGCCTCCCCAATCATCCGATCACTAAGAGACGCGGCCTCCCCAATCATCCGATCACTAAGAGAAGCGGCCTCCCCAATCATCCGATCACTAAGAGAAGCGGCCTCCCCAATCATCCGATCACTAAGAGAAGCGGCCTCCCCAATCATCCGATCACTAAGAGACGCGACCTCCCCAATCATCCGATCACTAAGAGACGCGGCCTCCCCAATCATCCGATCACTAAGAGAAGCGGCCTCCCAAATCATCCGATCACTAAGAGAAGCGGCCTCCCCAATCATCCGATCACTAAGAGACGCGGCCTCCCCAATCATCCGATCACTAAGAGACCCGGCCTCCCCAATCATCCGATCAATAAGAGACGCGGCCTCCACAATCATCCGATCACTAAGAGACGCGGCCTCCCCATACATCCGATCACTAAGAGACACGGCCTCCCCAATCATCCGATCACTAAGAGACGCGGCCTCCCCAATCATCCGATCACTAAGAGACGCGGCCTCCCCATACATCCGATCACTAAGAGACGCGGCCTCCCCAATCATCCGATCACTAAGAGAAGCGGCCTCCCCAATCATCCGATCACTAAGAGACGCGGCCTCCACATACATCCGATCACTAAGAGACGCGGCCTCCCCAATCATCCGATCACTAAGAGACGCGGCCTCCCCAATCATCCGATCACTAAGAGAAGCGGCCTCCCCAATCATCCGATCACTAAGAGACGCGGCCTCCCCAATCATCCGATCACTAAGAGACGCAGCCTCCCCATACATCCGATCACTAAGAAACGCGGCCTCCACAATCATCCGATCACTAAGAGACACGGCCTCCCCAATCATCCGATCACTAAGAGACGCGGCCTCCCCATACATCCGATCACTAAGAGACGCGGCCTCCACAATCATCCGATCACTAAGAGACGCGGCCTCCACAATCATCCGATCACTAAGAGACACGGCCTCCCCAATCATCCTATCACTAAGAGACGCGGCCTCCCCATACATCCGATCACTAAGAGACGCGGCCTCCACAATCATCCGATCACTAAGAGACACGGCCTCCCCAATCATCCGATCACTAAGAGACGCGGCCTCCCCAATCATCCGATCACTAAGAGACGCGACCTCCCCAATCATCCGATCACTAAGAGAAGCGGCCTCCCCAATCATCCGATCACTAAGAGAAGCGGCCTCCCCAATCATCCGATCACTAAGAGACGCGACCTCCCCAATCATCCGATCACTAAGAGACGCGGCCTCCCCAATCATCCGATCACTAAGAGAAGCGGCCTCCCCAATCATCCGATCACTAAGAGAAGCGGCCTCCCCAATCATCCGATCACTAAGAGACGCGGCCTCCCCAATCATCCGATCACTAAGACACAGCCTCCCCAATCATCCGATCACTAAGAGACGCGGCCTCCCCAATCATCCGATCACTAAGAGACGCGGCCTCCACAATCATCCGATCACTAAGAGACGCGGCCTCCCCAATCATCCGATCACTAAGAGACGCGGCCTCCCCAATCATCCGATCACTAAGAGACGCGGCCTCCACAATCATCCGATCACTAAGAGACGCGGCCTCCCCAATCATCCGATCACTAAGAGACGCGGCCTCCACAATCATCCGATCACTAAGAGACGCGGCCACCCCAATCATCCGATCACTAAGAGACGCGGCCTCCACAATCATCCGATCACTAAGAGACGCGGCCTCCCCAATCATCCGATCACTAAGAGACGCGGCCTCCACAATCATCCGATCACTAAGAGACGCGGCCACCCCAATCATCCGATCACTAAGAGACGCGGCCTCCACAATCATCCGATCACTAAGAGACGCGGCCTCCACAATCATCCGATCACTAAGAGACGCGGCCACCCCAATCATCCGATCACTAAGAGACGCGGCCTCCCCAATCATCCGATCATTAAGAGACGCGGCCTTCCCAATCCGATCATTAAGAGACGCGGCCTCCCCAATCATCCTATCACTAAGAGACGCGGACTCCCCAATCATCCGATCACTAAGAGACGCGGCCTCCCCAATCATCCGATCACTAAGAGACGCGGCCTCCCCAATCATCCGATCAGTAAGAGACGCGGCCACCCCAATCATCCAATCACTAAGAGACGCGGCCTCCCCACTCATCCGATCAGTAAGAGACGCGGCCACCCCAATCATCCAATCACTAAGAGACGCGGCCTCCCCAATCATCCGATCACTAAGAGACGCGGCCTCCCCAATCATCCGATCACTAAGAGACGCGGCCTCCCCAATCATCCGATCACTAAGAGACGCGGCCTCCCCAATCATCCGATCACTAAGAGACTCGGCCTCCCCAATCATCCGATCACTAAGAGACGCGGCCTCCCCAATCATCCGATCACTAAGAGACGCGGCCTCCCCAATCATCCGATCACTAAGAGACGCGGCCTCCCCAATCATCCGATCACTAAGAGACGCGACCTCCCCAATCATCCGATCACTAAGAGACGCGGCCACCCCAATCATCCAATCACTAATAGACGCGGCCTCCCCAATCATCCGATCACTAAGAGACGCGGCCTCCCCAATCATCCGATCACTAAGAGAAGCGGCCTCCCCAATCATCCGATCACTAAGAGAAGCGGCCTCCCCAATCATCCGATCACTAAGAGACGCGGCCACCCCAATCATCCAATCACTAATAGACGCGGCCTCCCCAATCATCCGATCACTAAGAGACGTGGCCTCCCCAATCATCCGATCACTAAGAGACGCGGCCTCCCCAATCATCCGATCACTAAGAGAAGCGGCCTCCCCAATCATCCAATCACTAAGAGAAGCGGCCTCCCCAATCATCCGATCACTAAGAGAAGCGGCCTCCCCAATCATCCGATCACTAAGAGACGCGACCTCCCCAATCATCCGATCACTAAGAGACGCGGCCTCCCCAATCATCCGATCACTAAGAGAAGCGGCCTCCCCAATCATCCGATCACTAAGAGAAGCGGCCTCCCCAATCATCCGATCACTAAGAGACGCGGCCTCCCCAATCATCCGATCACTAAGAGACCCGGCCTCCCCAATCATCCGATCACTAAGAGACGCGGCCTCCACAATCATCCGATCACTAAGAGACGCGGCCTCCCCATACATCCGATCACTAAGAGACACGGCCTCCCCAATCATCCGATCACTAAGAGACGCGGCCTCCCCAATCATCCGATCACTAAGAGACGCGGCCTACTCATACATCCGATCACTAAGAGACGCGGCCTCCCCAATCATCCGATCACTAAGAGACGCGGCCTCCCCAATCATCCGATCACTAAGAGAAGCGGCCTCCCCAATCATCCGATCACTAAGAGACGCGGCCTCCCCAATCATCCGATCACTAAGAGACGCGGCCTCCCCATACATCCGATCACTAAGAGACGCGGCCTCCACAATCATCCGATCACTAAGAGACACGGCCTCCCCAATCATCCGATCACTAAGAGACGCGGCCTCCCCATACATCCGATCACTAAGAGACGCGGCCTCCACAATCATCCGATCACTAAGAGACACGGCCTCCCCAATCATCCTATCACTAAGAGACGCGGCCTCCCCATACATCCGATCACTAAGAGACGCGGCCTCCCCAATCATCCGATCACTAAGAGACGCGGCCTCCCCAATCATCCGATCACTAAGAGAAGCGGCCTCCCCAATCATCCGATCACTAAGAGACGCGGCCTCCCCAATCATCCGATCACTAAGAGACGCGGCCTCCCCATACATCCGATCACTAAGAGACGCGGCCTCCACAATCATCCGAACACTAAGAGACACGGCCTCCCCAATCATCCGATCACTAAGAGACGCGGCCTCCCCATACATCCGATCACTAAGAGACGCGGCCTCCACAATCATCCGATCACTAAGAGACACGGCCTCCCCAATCATCCTATCACTAAGAGACGCGGCCTCCCCATACATCCGATCACTAAGAGACGCGGCCTCCCCAATCATCCGATCACTAAGAGACGCGACCTCCCCAATCATCCGATCACTAAGAGAAGCGGCCTCCCCATAAATCCGATCACTAAGAGACGCGGCCTCCCCAATCATCCGATCACTAAGAGACGCGGCCTCCCCAATCATCCGATCACTAAGAGACGCGGCCTCCCCAATCATCCGATCACTAAGACACAGCCTCCCCAATCATCCGATCACTAAGAGACGCGGCCTCCCCAATCATCCGATCACTAAGAGACGCGGCCTCCCCAATCATCCGATCACTAAGAGACGCGACCTCCCCAACCATCCGATCACTAAGAGACGCGGTCTCCCCAATCATCCGATCACTAAGAGACGCGGTCTCCCCAATCATCCGATCACTAAGAGACGCGGCCTCCCCAATCATCCGATCACTAAGAGACGCGGCCTCCCCACTCATCCGATCAGTAAGAGACGCGGCCACCCCAATCATCCAATCAGTAAGAGACGCGGCCACCCCAATCATCCAATCACTAAGAGACGCGGCCTCCCCACTCATCCGATCACTAAGAGACGCGGCCTCCCCACTCATCCGATCAGTAAGAGACGCGGCCACCCCAATCATCCAATCACTAAGAGACGCGGCCTCCCCAATCATCCGATCACTAAGAGACGCGGCCTCCCCAATCATCCGATCACTAAGAGACGCGGCCTCCCCAATCATCCGATCACTAAGAGACGCGGCCTCCCCAATCATCCGATCACTAAGAGACGCGGCCTCCCCAATCATCCGATCACTAAGAGACGCGGCCTCCCCAATCATCCGATCACTAAGAGACGCGACCTCCCCAATCATCCGATCACTAAGAGACGCGGCCACCCCAATCATCCAATCACTAATAGACGCGGCCTCCCCAATCATCCGATCACTAAGAGACGCGGCCTCCCCAATCATCCGATCACTAAGAGACGCGGCCTCCACAATCATCCGATCACTAAGAGACGCGGCCACCCCAATCATCCGATCACTAAGAGACGCGGCCTCCCCAATCATCCGATCATTAAGAGACGTGGCCTTCCCAATCCGATCATTAAGAGACGCGGCCTCCCCAATCATCCGATCACTAAGAGACGCGGCCTCCCCAATCATCCGATCACTAAGAGACGCGGCCTCCCCAATCATCCGATCACTAAGAGACGCGGCCTCCCCAATCATCCGATCATTAAGAGACGCGGCCTCCCCAATCATCCGATCACTAAGAGACGCGGCCTCCCCAATCATCCGATCACTAAGAGACGCGGCCTCCCCAATCATCCGATCACTAAGAGACGCGGCCTCCCCAATCATCCGATCACTAAGAGACGCGGCCTCCCCAATCATCCGATCACTAAGACGCGGCCTCCCCAATCATCCGATCACTAAGAGAAGCGGCCTCCCCAATCATCCGATCACTAAGAGAAGCGGCCTCCCCAATCATCCGATCACTAAGAGACGCGGCCACCCCAATCATCCGATCACTAATAGACGCGGCCTCCCCAATCATCCGATCACTAAGAGAAGCGGCCTCCCCAATCATCCGATCACTAAGAGACGCGGCCTCCCCAATCATCCGATCACTAAGAGACGCGGCCTCCCCATACATCCGATCACTAAGAGACGCGGCCTCCACAATCATCCGATCACTAAGAGACACGGCCTCCCCAATCATCCGATCACTAAGAGACGCGGCCTCCCCATACATCCGATCACTAAGAGACGCGGCCTCCACAATCATCCGATCACTAAGAGACACGGCCTCCACAATCATCCGATCACTAAGAGACACGGCCTCCCCAATCATCCTATCACTAAGAGACGCGGCCTCCCCATACATCCGATCACTAAGAGACGCGGCCTCCACAATCATCCGATCACTAAGAGACACGGCCTCCCCAATCATCCGATCACTAAGAGACGCGGCCTCCCCAATCATCCGATCACTAAGAGACGCGACCTCCCCAATCATCCGATCACTAAGAGAAGCGGCCTCCCCAATCATCCGATCACTAAGAGACGCGGCCTCCCCAATCATCCGATCACTAAGAGACGCGGCCTCCCCAATCATCCGATCACTAAGAGACGCGGCCTCCCCAATCATCCGATCACTAAGACACAGCCTCCCCAATCATCCGATCACTAAGAGACGCGGCCTCCCCAATCATCCGATCACTAAGAGACGCGGCCTCCCCAACCATCCGATCACTAAGAGACGCGACCTCCCCAACCATCCGATCACTAAGAGACGCGGTCTCCCCAATCATCCGATCACTAAGAGACGCGGCCTCCCCAATCATCCGATCACTAAGAGACGCGGCCTCCCCAATCATCCGATCACTAAGAGACGCGGCCTCCCCAATCATCCGATCACTAAGAGACGCGGCCTCCCCAATCATCCGATCACTAAGAGACGCGGCCTCCCCAATCATCCGATCACTAAGAGACGCGACCTCCCCAATCATCCGATCACTAAGAGACGCGACCTCCCCAATCATCCGATCACTAAGAGACGCGGCCTCCCCAATCATCCGATCACTAAGAGACGCGGCCTCCCCAATCATCCGATCACTAAGAGACGCGGCCTCCACAATCATCCGATCACTAAGAGACGCGGCCTCCCCAATCATCCGATCACTAAGAGACGCGGCCTCCCCAATCATCCGATCACTAAGAGACGCGGCCTCCACAATCATCCGATCACTAAGAGACGCGGCCACCCCAATCATCCGATCACTAAGAGACGCGGCCTCCCCAATCATCCGATCACTAAGAGACGCGGCCTCCACAATCATCCGATCACTAAGAGACGCGGCCACCCCAATCATCCGATCACTAAGAGACGCGGCCTCCCCAATCATCCGATCATTAAGAGACGTGGCCTTCCCAATCCGATCATTAAGAGACGCGGCCTCCCCAATCATCCGATCACTAAGAGACGCGGCCTCCCCAATCATCCGATCACTAAGAGACGCGGCCTCCCCAATCATCCGATCACTAAGAGACGCGGCCTCCCCAATCATCCGATCACTAAGAGACGCGGCCTCCCCAATCATCCGATCACTAAGAGACGCGGCCTCCCCAATCATCCGATCACTAAGAGACGCGGCCTCCCCAATCATCCGATCACTAAGAGACGCGGCCTCCCCAATCATCCGATCACTAAGAGACGCGACCTCCCCAATCATCCGATCACTAAGAGACGCGGCCACCCCAATCATCCAATCACTAATAGACGCGGCCTCCCCAATCATCCGATCACTAAGAGACGCGGCCTCCCCAATCATCCGATCACTAAGAGACGCGGCCTCCACAATCATCCGATCACTAAGAGACGCGGCCACCCCAATCATCCGATCACTAAGAGACGCGGCCTCCCCAATCATCCGATCATTAAGAGACGTGGCCTTCCCAATCCGATCATTAAGAGACGCGGCCTCCCCAATCATCCGATCACTAAGAGACGCGGCCTCCCCAATCATCCGATCACTAAGAGACGCGGCCTCCCCAATCATCCGATCACTAAGAGACGCGGCCTCCCCAATCATCCGATCATTAAGAGACGCGGCCTCCCCAATCATCCGATCACTAAGAGACGCGGCCTCCCCAATCATCCGATCACTAAGAGACGCGGCCTCCCCAATCATCCGATCACTAAGAGACGCGGCCTCCCCAATCATCCGATCACTAAGAGACGCGGCCTCCCCAATCATCCGATCACTAAGACGCGGCCTCCCCAATCATCCGATCACTAAGAGAAGCGGCCTCCCCAATCATCCGATCACTAAGAGAAGCGGCCTCCCCAATCATCCGATCACTAAGAGACGCGGCCACCCCAATCATCCGATCACTAATAGACGCGGCCTCCCCAATCATCCGATCACTAAGAGAAGCGGCCTCCCCAATCATCCGATCACTAAGAGACGCGGCCTCCCCAATCATCCGATCACTAAGAGACGCGGCCTCCCCATACATCCGATCACTAAGAGACGCGGCCTCCACAATCATCCGATCACTAAGAGACACGGCCTCCCCAATCATCCGATCACTAAGAGACGCGGCCTCCCCATACATCCGATCACTAAGAGACGCGGCCTCCACAATCATCCGATCACTAAGAGACACGGCCTCCACAATCATCCGATCACTAAGAGACACGGCCTCCCCAATCATCCTATCACTAAGAGACGCGGCCTCCCCATACATCCGATCACTAAGAGACGCGGCCTCCACAATCATCCGATCACTAAGAGACACGGCCTCCCCAATCATCCGATCACTAAGAGACGCGGCCTCCCCAATCATCCGATCACTAAGAGACGCGACCTCCCCAATCATCCGATCACTAAGAGAAGCGGCCTCCCCAATCATCCGATCACTAAGAGACGCGGCCTCCCCAATCATCCGATCACTAAGAGACGCGGCCTCCCCAATCATCCGATCACTAAGAGACGCGGCCTCCCCAATCATCCGATCACTAAGACACAGCCTCCCCAATCATCCGATCACTAAGAGACGCGGCCTCCCCAATCATCCGATCACTAAGAGACGCGGCCTCCCCAACCATCCGATCACTAAGAGACGCGACCTCCCCAACCATCCGATCACTAAGAGACGCGGTCTCCCCAATCATCCGATCACTAAGAGACGCGGCCTCCCCAATCATCCGATCACTAAGAGACGCGGCCTCCCCAATCATCCGATCACTAAGAGACGCGGCCTCCCCAATCATCCGATCACTAAGAGACGCGGCCTCCCCAATCATCCGATCACTAAGAGACGCGGCCTCCCCAATCATCCGATCACTAAGAGACGCGACCTCCCCAATCATCCGATCACTAAGAGACGCGACCTCCCCAATCATCCGATCACTAAGAGACGCGGCCTCCCCAATCATCCGATCACTAAGAGACGCGGCCTCCCCAATCATCCGATCACTAAGAGACGCGGCCTCCACAATCATCCGATCACTAAGAGACGCGGCCTCCCCAATCATCCGATCACTAAGAGACGCGGCCTCCCCAATCATCCGATCACTAAGAGACGCGGCCTCCACAATCATCCGATCACTAAGAGACGCGGCCACCCCAATCATCCGATCACTAAGAGACGCGGCCTCCCCAATCATCCGATCACTAAGAGACGCGGCCTCCACAATCATCCGATCACTAAGAGACGCGGCCACCCCAATCATCCGATCACTAAGAGACGCGGCCTCCCCAATCATCCGATCATTAAGAGACGTGGCCTTCCCAATCCGATCATTAAGAGACGCGGCCTCCCCAATCATCCGATCACTAAGAGACGCGGCCTCCCCAATCATCCGATCACTAAGAGACGCGGCCTCCCCAATCATCCGATCACTAAGAGACGCGGCCTCCCCAATCATCCGATCATTAAGAGACGCGGCCTCCCCAATCATCCGATCACTAAGAGACGCGGCCTCCCCAATCATCCGATCACTAAGAGACGCGGCCTCCCCAATCATCCGATCACTAAGAGACGCGGCCTCCCCAATCATCCGATCACTAAGAGACGCGGCCTCCCCAATCATCCGATCACTAAGAGACGCGGCCTCCCCAATCATCCGATCACTAAGAGACGCGGCCTCCCCAATCATCCGATCACTAAGAGACGCGGCCTCCCCAATCATCGATCACTAAGAGACGCGGCCTCCCCAATCATCCGATCACTAAGAGACGCGGCCTCCCCAATCATCCGATCACTAGGAGCGGCGGCCTCCCCATCACTAAGAGACACGGCCTCCCCATGCATCCGATCACTAAGAGACGCGGCCTCCCCATATATGCGATCACTAAGAGACGCGGCCGCCCCAATCTTCCGATCACTAAGACACGCGGCCTCCCCAATCATCCGATCACTAAGAGACGCGGCCTCCCCAATCATCCGATCAGTAAGAGACGCGGCCTCCCCACTCATCCGATCAGTAAGAGACGCAGCTTCCCCACTCATCCGATCAGTAAGAGACGCGGCCTCCCCAATCATCCGATCACTATGAGACGCGGCCTCCCCAATCATCCGATCACTAAGAGACGCGGCCTCCCCAATCATCCGATCACTAAGACACAGCCTCCCCAATCATCCGATCACTAAGAGACGCGGCCTCCCCAATCATCCGATCACTAAGAGACGCGGCCTCCCCTATCATCCGATCACTAAGAGAAGCGGCCTCCCCAATCATCCGATCACTAAGAGACGCGGCCACCCCAATCATCCAATCACTAATAGACGCGGCCTCCCCAATCATCCGATCACTAAGAGACGCGGCCTCCCCAATCATCCGATCACTAAGAGACGCAGCCTCCCCTATCATCCGATCACTAAGAGAAGCGGCCTCCCCAATCATCCGATCACTAAGAGAAGCGGCCTCCCCAATCATCCGATCACTAAGAGACGCGGCCTCCCCAATCATCCGATCACTAAGAGACGCGGCCTCCCCAATCATCCGATCACTAAGAGACGCGGCCTCCCCAATCATCCGATCACTAAGAGACGCGGCCTCCACAATCATCCGATCACTAAGAGACGCGGCCTCCCCAATCATCCGATCACTAAGAGACGCGGCCTCCCCAATCATCCGATCACTAAGACGCGGCCTCCACAATCATCCGATCACTAAGAGACGCGGCCACCCCAATCATCCGATCACTAAGAGGTGCGGCCTCCCCAATCATCCGATCACTAAGAGACGCGGCCTCCCCAATCATCCGATCACTAAGAGACGCGGCCTCCCCAATCATCGATCACTAAGAGACGTGGCCTCCTCATGCATCCGATCACTAAGAGACGCGGACTCCCCAATCATCCGATCACTAAGAGACGCGGCCTCCCCAATCATCCGATCACTAAGAGACGCGGCCTCCCCAATCATCCGATCACTAAGAGACGCGGCCTCCCCAATCATCCGATCACTAAGAGACGCGGCCTCCACAATCATCCGAATACTAAGAGACGCGGCCTCCACAATCATCCGATCACTAAGAGACGCGGCCTCCCCAATCATCCGATCAGTAAGAGACGCGGCCTCCCCAATCATCCGATCACTAAGAGACGCGGCCTCCACAATCATCCGATCACTAAGAGACGCGGCCTCCCCAATCATCCGATCACTAAGAGACGCGGCCTCCCCAATCATCCGATCACTAAGAGACGCGGCCTCCCCAATCATCCGATCACTAAGAGACGCGGCCACCCCAATCATCCGATCACTAAGAGGTGCGGCCTCCCCAATCATCCGATCACTAAGAGACGCTGCCTCCCCAATCATCCGATCATTAAGAGACGCGGCCTCCCCAATCATCCGATCATTAAGAGACGCTGCCTCCCCAATCATCCGATCACTAAGAGAAGCGGCCTCCCCAATCATCCGATCACTAAGAGACGCGGCCACCCCAATCATCCAATCACTAATAGACGCGGCCTCCCCAATCATCCGATCACTAAGAGACGCGACCTCCCCAATCATCCGATCACTAAGAGAAGCGGCCTCCCCAATCATCCGATCACTAAGAGAAGCGGCCTCCCCAATCATCCGATCACTAAGAGACGCGGCCTCCCCAATCATCCGATCACTAAGAGACCCGGCCTCCCCAATCATCCGATCACTAAGAGACGCGGCCTCCACAATCATCCGATCACTAAGAGAAGCGGCCTCCCCAATCATCCGATCACTAAGAGACGCGGCCTCCCCAATCATCCGATCACTAAGAGACGCGGCCTCCCCAATCATCCGATCACTAAGAGACGCGGCCTCCCCAATCATCCGATCATTAAGAGACGCGGCCTCCCCATGCATCCGATCACTAAGAGACGCGGCCTCCCCAATCATCCTATCACTAAGACGCGGCCTCCCCACTCATCCGATCAGTAAGAGACGCGACCTCCACAATCATCCGATCACTAAGAGAAGCGGCCTCCCCAATCATCCGATCACTAAGAGACGCGGCCACCCCAATCATCCAATCACTAATAGACGCGGCCTCCCCAATCATCCGATCACTAAGAGACGCGACCTCCCCAATCATCCGATCACTAAGAGAAGCGGCCTCCCCAATCATCCGATCACTAAGAGAAGCGGCCTCCCCAATCATCCGATCACTAAGAGACGCGGCCTCCCCAACCATCCGATCACTAAGAGACGCGGCCTCCCCAATCATCCGATCACTAAGAGACGCGGCCTCCCCATACATCCGACCACTAAGAGACGCGGCCTCCCCATACATCCGATCACTAAGAGACGCGGCCTCCCCAATCATCCGATCACTAAGAGACGCGACCTCCCCAATCATCCGATCACTAAGAGACGCGGCCACCCCAATCATCCAATCACTAATAGACGCGGCCTCCCCAATCATCCGATCACTAAGAGACGCGGCCTCCCCAATCATCCGATCACTAAGAGAAGCGGCCTCCCCAATCATCCGATAACTAAGAGAAGCGGCCTCCCCAATCATCCGATCACTAAGAGACGCGGCCACCCCAATCATCCAATCACTAATAGACGCGGCCTCCCCAATCATCCGATCACTAAGAGACGTGGCCTCCCCAATCATCCGATCACTAAGAGACGCGGCCTCCCCAATCATCCGATCACTAAGAGAAGCGGCCTCCCCAATCATCCAATCACTAAGAGAAGCGGCCTCCCCAATCATCCGATCACTAAGAGAAGCGGCCTCCCCAATCATCCGATCACTAAGAGACGCGACCTCCCCAATCATCCGATCACTAAGAGACGCGGCCTCCCCAATCATCCGATCACTAAGAGAAGCGGCCTCCCCAATCATCCGATCACTAAGAGAAGCGGCCTCCCCAATCATCCGATCACTAAGAGACGCGGCCTCCCCAATCATCCGATCACTAAGAGACCCGGCCTCCCCAATCATCCGATCACTAAGAGACGCGGCCTCCACAATCATCCGATCACTAAGAGAAGCGGCCTCCCCAATCATCCGATCACTAAGAGAAGCGGCCTCCCCAATCATCCGATCACTAAGAGACGCGGCCTCCCCAACCATCCGATCACTAAGAGACGCGGCCTCCCCAATCATCCGATCACTAAGAGACGCGGCCACCCCAATCATCCAATCACTAATAGACGCGGCCTCCCCAATCATCCGATCACTAAGAGACGCGACCTCCCCAATCATCCGATCACTAAGAGAAGCGGCCTCCCCAATCATCCGATCACTAAGAGAAGCGGCCTCCCCAATCATCCGATCACTAAGAGACGCGGCCTCCCCAACCATCCGATCACTAAGAGACGCGGCCTCCCCAATCATCCGATCACTAAGAGACGCGGCCTCCCCATACATCCGACCACTAAGAGACGCGGCCTCCCCATACATCCGATCACTAAGAGACGCGGCCTCCCCAATCATCCGATCACTAAGAGACGCGATCTCCCCAATCATCCGATCACTAAGAGACGCGGCCACCCCAATCATCCAATCACTAATAGACGCGGCCTCCCCAATCATCCGATCACTAAGAGACACGGCCTCCCCAATCATCCTATCACTAAGAGACGCGGCCTCCCCATACATCCGATCACTAAGAGACGCGGCCTCCACAATCATCCGATCACTAAGAGACACGGCCTCCCCAATCATCCGATCACTAAGAGACGCGGCCTCCCCAATCATCCGATCACTAAGAGACGCGACCTCCCCAATCATCCGATCACTAAGAGAAGCGGCCTCCCCAATCATCCGATCACTAAGAGAAGCGGCCTCCCCAATCATCCGATCACTAAGAGACGCGACCTCCCCAATCATCCGATCACTAAGAGACGCGGCCTCCCCAATCATCCGATCACTAAGAGAAGCGGCCTCCCCAATCATCCGATCACTAAGAGAAGCGGCCTCCCCAATCATCCGATCACTAAGAGACGCGGCCTCCCCAATCATCCGATCACTAAGACACAGCCTCCCCAATCATCCGATCACTAAGAGACGCGGCCTCCCCAATCATCCGATCACTAAGAGACGCGGCCTCCACAATCATCCGATCACTAAGAGACGCGGCCTCCCCAATCATCCGATCACTAAGAGACGCGGCCTCCCCAATCATCCGATCACTAAGAGACGCGGCCTCCACAATCATCCGATCACTAAGAGACGCGGCCTCCCCAATCATCCGATCACTAAGAGACGCGGCCTCCACAATCATCCGATCACTAAGAGACGCGGCCACCCCAATCATCCGATCACTAAGAGACGCGGCCTCCACAATCATCCGATCACTAAGAGACGCGGCCTCCCCAATCATCCGATCACTAAGAGACGCGGCCTCCACAATCATCCGATCACTAAGAGACGCGGCCACCCCAATCATCCGATCACTAAGAGACGCGGCCTCCACAATCATCCGATCACTAAGAGACGCGGCCTCCCCAATCATCCGATCACTAAGAGACGCGGCCTCCACAATCATCCGATCACTAAGAGACGCGGCCACCCCAATCATCCGATCACTAAGAGACGCGGCCTCCCCAATCATCCGATCATTAAGAGACGCGGCCTTCCCAATCCGATCATTAAGAGACGCGGCCTCCCCAATCATCCTATCACTAAGAGACGCGGACTCCCCAATCATCCGATCACTAAGAGACGCGGCCTCCCCAATCATCCGATCACTAAGAGACGCGGCCTCCCCAATCATCCGATCAGTAAGAGACGCGGCCACCCCAATCATCCAATCACTAAGAGACGCGGCCTCCCCACTCATCCGATCAGTAAGAGACGCGGCCACCCCAATCATCCAATCACTAAGAGACGCGGCCTCCCCAATCATCCGATCACTAAGAGACGCGGCCTCCCCAATCATCCGATCACTAAGAGACGCGGCCTCCCCAATCATCCGATCACTAAGAGACGCGGCCTCCCCAATCATCCGATCACTAAGAGACTCGGCCTCCCCAATCATCCGATCACTAAGAGACGCGGCCTCCCCAATCATCCGATCACTAAGAGACGCGGCCTCCCCAATCATCCGATCACTAAGAGACGCGGCCTCCCCAATCATCCGATCACTAAGAGACGCGACCTCCCCAATCATCCGATCACTAAGAGACGCGGCCACCCCAATCATCCAATCACTAATAGACGCGGCCTCCCCAATCATCCGATCACTAAGAGACGCGGCCTCCCCAATCATCCGATCACTAAGAGAAGCGGCCTCCCCAATCATCCGATCACTAAGAGAAGCGGCCTCCCCAATCATCCGATCACTAAGAGACGCGGCCACCCCAATCATCCAATCACTAATAGACGCGGCCTCCCCAATCATCCGATCACTAAGAGACGTGGCCTCCCCAATCATCCGATCACTAAGAGACGCGGCCTCCCCAATCATCCGATCACTAAGAGAAGCGGCCTCCCCAATCATCCAATCACTAAGAGAAGCGGCCTCCCCAATCATCCGATCACTAAGAGAAGCGGCCTCCCCAATCATCCGATCACTAAGAGACGCGACCTCCCCAATCATCCGATCACTAAGAGACGCGGCCTCCCCAATCATCCGATCACTAAGAGAAGCGGCCTCCCCAATCATCCGATCACTAAGAGAAGCGGCCTCCCCAATCATCCGATCACTAAGAGACGCGGCCTCCCCAATCATCCGATCACTAAGAGACCCGGCCTCCCCAATCATCCGATCACTAAGAGACGCGGCCTCCACAATCATCCGATCACTAAGAGACGCGGCCTCCCCATACATCCGATCACTAAGAGACACGGCCTCCCCAATCATCCGATCACTAAGAGACGCGGCCTCCCCAATCATCCGATCACTAAGAGACGCGGCCTACTCATACATCCGATCACTAAGAGACGCGGCCTCCCCAATCATCCGATCACTAAGAGACGCGGCCTCCCCAATCATCCGATCACTAAGAGAAGCGGCCTCCCCAATCATCCGATCACTAAGAGACGCGGCCTCCCCAATCATCCGATCACTAAGAGACGCGGCCTCCCCATACATCCGATCACTAAGAGACGCGGCCTCCACAATCATCCGATCACTAAGAGACACGGCCTCCCCAATCATCCGATCACTAAGAGACGCGGCCTCCCCATACATCCGATCACTAAGAGACGCGGCCTCCACAATCATCCGATCACTAAGAGACACGGCCTCCCCAATCATCCTATCACTAAGAGACGCGGCCTCCCCATACATCCGATCACTAAGAGACGCGGCCTCCCCAATCATCCGATCACTAAGAGACGCGGCCTCCCCAATCATCCGATCACTAAGAGAAGCGGCCTCCCCAATCATCCGATCACTAAGAGACGCGGCCTCCCCAATCATCCGATCACTAAGAGACGCGGCCTCCCCATACATCCGATCACTAAGAGACGCGGCCTCCACAATCATCCGAACACTAAGAGACACGGCCTCCCCAATCATCCGATCACTAAGAGACGCGGCCTCCCCATACATCCGATCACTAAGAGACGCGGCCTCCACAATCATCCGATCACTAAGAGACACGGCCTCCCCAATCATCCTATCACTAAGAGACGCGGCCTCCCCATACATCCGATCACTAAGAGACGCGGCCTCCCCAATCATCCGATCACTAAGAGACGCGACCTCCCCAATCATCCGATCACTAAGAGAAGCGGCCTCCCCATAAATCCGATCACTAAGAGACGCGGCCTCCCCAATCATCCGATCACTAAGAGACGCGGCCTCCCCAATCATCCGATCACTAAGAGACGCGGCCTCCCCAATCATCCGATCACTAAGACACAGCCTCCCCAATCATCCGATCACTAAGAGACGCGGCCTCCCCAATCATCCGATCACTAAGAGACGCGGCCTCCCCAATCATCCGATCACTAAGAGACGCGACCTCCCCAACCATCCGATCACTAAGAGACGCGGTCTCCCCAATCATCCGATCACTAAGAGACGCGGTCTCCCCAATCATCCGATCACTAAGAGACGCGGCCTCCCCAATCATCCGATCACTAAGAGACGCGGCCTCCCCACTCATCCGATCAGTAAGAGACGCGGCCACCCCAATCATCCAATCAGTAAGAGACGCGGCCACCCCAATCATCCAATCACTAAGAGACGCGGCCTCCCCACTCATCCGATCACTAAGAGACGCGGCCTCCCCACTCATCCGATCAGTAAGAGACGCGGCCACCCCAATCATCCAATCACTAAGAGACGCGGCCTCCCCAATCATCCGATCACTAAGAGACGCGGCCTCCCCAATCATCCGATCACTAAGAGACGCGGCCTCCCCAATCATCCGATCACTAAGAGACGCGGCCTCCCCAATCATCCGATCACTAAGAGACGCGGCCTCCCCAATCATCCGATCACTAAGAGACGCGGCCTCCCCAATCATCCGATCACTAAGAGACGCGACCTCCCCAATCATCCGATCACTAAGAGACGCGGCCACCCCAATCATCCAATCACTAATAGACGCGGCCTCCCCAATCATCCGATCACTAAGAGACGCGGCCTCCCCAATCATCCGATCACTAAGAGACGCGGCCTCCACAATCATCCGATCACTAAGAGACGCGGCCACCCCAATCATCCGATCACTAAGAGACGCGGCCTCCCCAATCATCCGATCATTAAGAGACGTGGCCTTCCCAATCCGATCATTAAGAGACGCGGCCTCCCCAATCATCCGATCACTAAGAGACGCGGCCTCCCCAATCATCCGATCACTAAGAGACGCGGCCTCCCCAATCATCCGATCACTAAGAGACGCGGCCTCCCCAATCATCCGATCATTAAGAGACGCGGCCTCCCCAATCATCCGATCACTAAGAGACGCGGCCTCCCCAATCATCCGATCACTAAGAGACGCGGCCTCCCCAATCATCCGATCACTAAGAGACGCGGCCTCCCCAATCATCCGATCACTAAGAGACGCGGCCTCCCCAATCATCCGATCACTAAGACGCGGCCTCCCCAATCATCCGATCACTAAGAGAAGCGGCCTCCCCAATCATCCGATCACTAAGAGAAGCGGCCTCCCCAATCATCCGATCACTAAGAGACGCGGCCACCCCAATCATCCGATCACTAATAGACGCGGCCTCCCCAATCATCCGATCACTAAGAGAAGCGGCCTCCCCAATCATCCGATCACTAAGAGACGCGGCCTCCCCAATCATCCGATCACTAAGAGACGCGGCCTCCCCATACATCCGATCACTAAGAGACGCGGCCTCCACAATCATCCGATCACTAAGAGACACGGCCTCCCCAATCATCCGATCACTAAGAGACGCGGCCTCCCCATACATCCGATCACTAAGAGACGCGGCCTCCACAATCATCCGATCACTAAGAGACACGGCCTCCACAATCATCCGATCACTAAGAGACACGGCCTCCCCAATCATCCTATCACTAAGAGACGCGGCCTCCCCATACATCCGATCACTAAGAGACGCGGCCTCCACAATCATCCGATCACTAAGAGACACGGCCTCCCCAATCATCCGATCACTAAGAGACGCGGCCTCCCCAATCATCCGATCACTAAGAGACGCGACCTCCCCAATCATCCGATCACTAAGAGAAGCGGCCTCCCCAATCATCCGATCACTAAGAGACGCGGCCTCCCCAATCATCCGATCACTAAGAGACGCGGCCTCCCCAATCATCCGATCACTAAGAGACGCGGCCTCCCCAATCATCCGATCACTAAGACACAGCCTCCCCAATCATCCGATCACTAAGAGACGCGGCCTCCCCAATCATCCGATCACTAAGAGACGCGGCCTCCCCAACCATCCGATCACTAAGAGACGCGACCTCCCCAACCATCCGATCACTAAGAGACGCGGTCTCCCCAATCATCCGATCACTAAGAGACGCGGCCTCCCCAATCATCCGATCACTAAGAGACGCGGCCTCCCCAATCATCCGATCACTAAGAGACGCGGCCTCCCCAATCATCCGATCACTAAGAGACGCGGCCTCCCCAATCATCCGATCACTAAGAGACGCGGCCTCCCCAATCATCCGATCACTAAGAGACGCGACCTCCCCAATCATCCGATCACTAAGAGACGCGACCTCCCCAATCATCCGATCACTAAGAGACGCGGCCTCCCCAATCATCCGATCACTAAGAGACGCGGCCTCCCCAATCATCCGATCACTAAGAGACGCTGCCTCCACAATCATCCGATCACTAAGAGACGCGGCCTCCCCAATCATCCGATCACTAAGAGACGCGGCCTCCCCAATCATCCGATCACTAAGAGACGCGGCCTCCACAATCATCCGATCACTAAGAGACGCGGCCACCCCAATCATCCGATCACTAAGAGACGCGGCCTCCCCAATCATCCGATCACTAAGAGACGCGGCCTCCACAATCATCCGATCACTAAGAGACGCGGCCACCCCAATCATCCGATCACTAAGAGACGCGGCCTCCCCAATCATCCGATCATTAAGAGACGTGGCCTTCCCAATCCGATCATTAAGAGACGCGGCCTCCCCAATCATCCGATCACTAAGAGACGCGGCCTCCCCAATCATCCGATCACTAAGAGACGCGGCCTCCCCAATCATCCGATCACTAAGAGACGCGGCCTCCCCAATCATCCGATCATTAAGAGACGCGGCCTCCCCAATCATCCGATCACTAAGAGACGCGGCCTCCCCAATCATCCGATCACTAAGAGACGCGGCCTCCCCAATCATCCGATCACTAAGAGACGCGGCCTCCCCAATCATCCGATCACTAAGAGACGCGGCCTCCCCAATCATCCGATCACTAAGAGACGCGGCCTCCCCAATCATCCGATCACTAAGAGACGCGGCCTCCCCAATCATCGATCACTAAGAGACGCGGCCTCCCCAATCATCCGATCACTAAGAGACGCGGCCTCCCCAATCATCCGATCACTAGGAGCGGCGGCCTCCCCATCACTAAGAGACACGGCCTCCCCATGCATCCGATCACTAAGAGACGCGGCCTCCCCATATATGCGATCACTAAGAGACGCGGCCGCCCCAATCTTCCGATCACTAAGACACGCGGCCTCCCCAATCATCCGATCACTAAGAGACGCGGCCTCCCCAATCATCCGATCAGTAAGAGACGCGGCCTCCCCACTCATCCGATCAGTAAGAGACGCGGCTTCCCCAATCATCCGATCAGTAAGAGACGCGGCCTCCCCAATCATCCGATCACTATGAGACGCGGCCTCCCCAATCATCCGATCACTAAGAGACGCGGCCTCCCCAATCATCCGATCACTAAGACACAGCCTCCCCAATCATCCGATCACTAAGAGACGCGGCCTCCCCAATCATCCGATCACTAAGAGACGCGGCCTCCCCTATCATCCGATCACTAAGAGAAGCGGCCTCCCCAATCATCCGATCACTAAGAGACGCGGCCACCCCAATCATCCAATCACTAATAGACGCGGCCTCCCCAATCATCCGATCACTAAGAGACGCGGCCTCCCCAATCATCCGATCACTAAGAGACGCGGCCTCCCCTATCATCCGATCACTAAGAGAAGCGGCCTCCCCAATCATCCGATCACTAAGAGAAGCGGCCTCCCCAATCATCCGATCACTAAGAGACGCGGCCTCCCCAATCATCCGATCACTAAGAGACGCGGCCTCCCCAATCATCCGATCACTAAGAGACGCGGCCTCCCCAATCATCCGATCACTAAGAGACGCGGCCTCCACAATCATCCGATCACTAAGAGACGCGGCCTCCCCAATCATCCGATCACTAAGAGACGCGGCCTCCCCAATCATCCGATCACTAAGAGACGCGGCCTCCACAATCATCCGATCACTAAGAGACGCGGCCACCCCAATCATCCGATCACTAAGAGGTGCGGCCTCCCCAATCATCCGATCACTAAGAGACGCGGCCTCCCCAATCATCCGATCACTAAGAGACGCGGCCTCCCCAATCATCGATCACTAAGAGACGTGGCCTCCTCATGCATCCGATCACTAAGAGACGCGGACTCCCCAATCATCCGATCACTAAGAGACGCGGCCTCCCCAATCATCCGATCACTAAGAGACGCGGCCTCCCCAATCATCCGATCACTAAGAGACGCGGCCTCCCCAATCATCCGATCACTAAGAGACGCGGCCTCCACAATCATCCGAATACTAAGAGACGCGGCCTCCACAATCATCCGATCACTAAGAGACGCGGCCTCCCCAATCATCCGATCAGTAAGAGACGCGGCCTCCCCAATCATCCGATCACTAAGAGACGCGGCCTCCACAATCATCCGATCACTAAGAGACGCGGCCTCCCCAATCATCCGATCACTAAGAGACGCGGCCTCCCCAATCATCCGATCACTAAGAGACGCGGCCTCCCCAATCATCCGATCACTAAGAGACGCGGCCACCCCAATCATCCGATCACTAAGAGGTGCGGCCTCCCCAATCATCCGATCACTAGGAGCGGCGGCCTCCCCATCATTAAGAGACACGGCCTCCCCATGCATCCGATCACTAAGAGACGCGGCCTCCCCATACATGCGATCACTAGAGACGCGGCCGCCCCAATCTTCCGATCACTAAGACACGCGGCCTCCCCAATCATCCGATCACTAAGAGACGCGGCCTCCCCAATTATCCGATCACTAAGAGACGCGGCCTCCCCAATCATCCGATCACTAAGAGACGCGGCCTCCCCAATCATCCGATCACTAAGAGACGCGGCCTCCCCAATCATCCGATCACTAAGAGACGTGGCCTCCTCATGCATCCGTCACTAAGAGACGCGGACTCCCAATCACTAAGAGACGCGGCCTCCCCAATCATCGATCACTAAGAGACGCGGTCTCCCCAATCATCCGATCACTAAGAGACGCGGCCTCCCCAATCATCCGATCACTAAGAGACGCGGCCTCCCCAAACATCCGATCACTAAGAGACGCTGCCTCCCCAATCATCCGATCATTAAGAGACGCGGCCTCCCCAATCATCCGATCATTAAGAGACGCTGCCTCCCCAATCATCCGATCATTAAGAGACGCGGCCTCCCCAATCATCCGATCATTAAGAGACGCGGCCTTCCCAATCATCCGATCACTAAGAGACGCGGCCTCCCCAATCATCCGATCATTAAGAGACGCGGCCTCACCAATCATCCGATCATAAGAGTCGCGGCCTCACCAATCATCCGATCACTAAGAGACGCGCCTCCCCAATCATCCGATCACTAAGAGACGCGGCCTCTCCCAATCATCCGATCACTAAGAGACGCGGCCTCCCCAATCATCCGATCACTAAGAGACGCAGCCTCCCCAATCATCCGATCACTAAGAGACGCAGCCTCCCCAATCATCCGATCACTAAGAGACGCAGCCTCCCCAATCATCCGATCACTAAGAGACGCAGCCTCCCCAATCATCCGATCACTAAGAGACGCGGCCTCCCCAATCATCCGATCACTAAGAGACGCGGCCTCCCAATCATCCGATCACTAAGAGACGCGGCCTCCCCAATCATCCGATCACTAAGAGACGCAGCCTCCCCAATCATCCGATCACTAAGAGACGCGGCCTCCCCAATCATCCGATCACTAAGAGACGCGGCCTCCCCAATCATCCGATCACTAAGAGACGCGGCCTCCCCAATCATCCGATCACTAAGAGACGCGGCCTCCCCAATCATCCGATCACTAAGAGACGCGGCCTCCCCAATCATCCGATCACTAAGAGACGCGCCTCCCAATCATCCGATCACTAAGAGACGCGGCCTCCCCCAATCATCCGATCACTAAGAGACGCGGCCTCCCCAATCATCCGATCACTAAGAGACGCGGCCTCCCCAATCATCCGATCACTAAGAGACGCGGCCTCCCCAATCATCCGATCACTAAGAGACGCGGCCTCCCCAATCATCCGATCACTAAGAGACGCGGCCTCCCCAATCATCCGATCACTAAGAGACGCGGCTTCCCCAATCATCCGATCACTAGGAGACGCGGCCTCCCCATACATCCGATCACTAAGAGACGCGGCCTCCACAATTATCCGATCACTAAGAGACGCGGCCTCTACAATCATCCGATCACTAAGAGACGCGGCCTCCCCAATCATCCGATCACTAAGAGACGCGGCCTCCCCAATCATCCGATCACTAAGAGACGCGGCCTCCCCAATCATCCGATCACTAAGAGACGCGGCCTCCCCAATCATCCGATCACTAAGAGACGCGGCCTCCCCAATCATCCGATCACTAAGAGACGCGGCCTCCCCAATCATCCGATCACTAAGAGACGCGGCCCTCCCCAATCATCCGATACTAGAGACGCGCCTCCCAATCACCGATCATTAAGAGACGCGGCCTCCCCATGCATCCGATCACTAAGAGACGCGGCCTCCCCAATCATCCTATCACTAAGACGCGGCCCTCCCCACTCATCCGATCAGTAAGAGACGCGACCTCCACAATCATCCGATCACTAAGAGAAGCGGCCTCCCCAATCATCCGATCACTAAGAGACGCGGCCACCCAATCATCCAATCACTAATAGACGCGGCTACCCAATCATCCGATCACTAAGAGACGCGACCTCCCCAATCATCCGATCACTAAGAGAAGCGGCCTCCCCAATCATCCGATCACTAAGAGAGCGCCTCCCCAATCATCCGATCACTAAGAGACGCGGCCTCCCCAACCATCCGATCACTAAGAGACGCGGCCTCCCCAATCATCCGATCACTAAGAGACGCGGCCTCTCCATACATCCGACCACTAAGAGACGCGGCCTCCCATACATCCGATCACTAAGAGACGCGGCCTCCCAATCATCCGATCACTAAGAGACGCGACCTCCCAATCATCCGATCACTAAGAGACGCGGCCACCCCAATCAATCCAATCACTAATAGACGCGGCCTCCCCAATCATCCGATCACTAAGAGACGCGGCCTCCCCAATCATCCGATCACTAAGAGAAGCGGCCTCCCCAATCATCCGATAACTAAGAGAAGCGGCCTCCCCAATCATCCGATCACTAAGAGACGCGGCCACCCCAATCATCCAATCACTAATAGACGCGGCCTCCCCAATCATCCGATCACTAAGAGACGCGGCCTCCCCAATCATCCGATCACTAAGAGACGCGGCCACCCCAATCATCCAATCACTAATAGACGCGGCCTCCCCAATCATCCGATCACTAAGAGACGCGACCTCCCCAATCATCCGATCACTAAGAGAAGCGGCCTCCCCAATCATCCGATCACTAAGAGAAGCGGCCTCCCCAATCATCCGATCACTAAGAGACGCGGCCTCCCCAACCATCCGATCACTAAGAGACGCGGCCTCCCCAATCATCCGATCACTAAGAGACGCGGCCTCCCCATACATCCGACCACTAAGAGACGCGGCCTCCCCATACATCCGATCACTAAGAGACGCGGCCTCCCCAATCATCCGATCACTAAGAGACGCGACCTCCCCAATCATCCGATCACTAAGAGACGCGGCCACCCCAATCATCCAATCACTAATAGACGCGGCCTCCCCAATCATCCGATCACTAAGAGACGCGGCCTCCCCAATCATCCGATCACTAAGAGAAGCGGCCTCCCCAATCATCCGATAACTAAGAGAAGCGGCCTCCCCAATCATCCGATCACTAAGAGACGCGGCCACCCCAATCATCCAATCACTAATAGATGCGGCCTCCCCAATCATCCGATCACTAAGAGAAGCGGCCCTCCCCAATCATCCAATCACTAAGAGAAGCGGCCTCCCCAATCATCCGATCACTAAGAGAAGCGGCCTCCCCAATCATCCGATCACTAAGAGACGCGACCTCCCCAATCATCCGATCACTAAGAGACGCGGCCTCCCCAATCATCCGATCACTAAGAGAAGCGGCCTCCCCAATCATCCGATCACTAAGAGAAGCGGCCTCCCCAATCATCCGATCACTAAGAGACGCGGCCTCCCCAATCATCCGATCACTAAGAGACCCGGCCTCCCCAATCATCCGATCACTAAGAGACGCGGCCTCCACAATCATCCGATCACTAAGAGACGCGGCCTCCCCATACATCCGATCACTAAGAGACACGGCCTCCCCAATCATCCGATCACTAAGAGACGCGGCCTCCCCAATCATCCGATCACTAAGAGACGCGGCCTACTCATACATCCGATCACTAAGAGACGCGGCCTCCCCAATCATCCGATCACTAAGAGACGCGGCCTCCCCAATCATCCGATCACTAAGAGAAGCGGCCTCCCCAATCATCCGATCACTAAGAGACGCGGCCTCCCCAATCATCCGATCACTAAGAGACGCGGCCTCCCCATACATCCGATCACTAAGAGACGCGGCCTCCACAATCATCCGATCACTAAGAGACACGGCCTCCCCAATCATCCGATCACTAAGAGACGCGGCCTCCCCATACATCCGATCACTAAGAGACGCGGCCTCCACAATCATCCGATCACTAAGAGACACGGCCTCCCCAATCATCCTATCACTAAGAGACGCGGCCTCCCCATACATCCGATCACTAAGAGACGCGGCCTCCCCAATCATCCGATCACTAAGAGACGCGACCTCCCCAATCATCCGATCACTAAGAGAAGCGGCCTCCCCATAAATCCGATCACTAAGAGACGCGGCCTCCCCAATCATCCAATCACTAAGAGAAGCGGCCTCCCCAATCATCCGATCACTAAGAGACGCGGCCTCCCCAATCATCCGATCACTAAGAGACGCGGCCTCCCCAATCATCCGATCACTAAGAGACGCGGCCTCCCCAATCATCCGATCACTAAGAGAAGCGGCCTCCCCAATCATCCGATCACTAAGAGAAGCGGCCTCCCCAATCATCTGATCACTAAGAGACGCGGCCACCCCAATCATCCAATCACTAATAGTGATCGGATGATTGGGGAGGCCGCGTCTATTAGTGATTGGATGATTGGGGTGGCCGCGTCTCTTAGTGATCGGATGATTGGGGAGGCCGCTTCTCTTAGTGATCGGATGATTGGGGAGGCCGCTTCTCTTAGTGATCGGATGATTGGGGAGGCCGCGTCTAAGAGACGTGGCCTCCCCAATCATCCGATCACTAAGAGACGCGGCCTCCCCAATCATCCGATCACTAAGAGAAGCGGCCTCCCCAATCATCCAATCACTAAGAGAAGCGGCCTCCCCAATCATCCGATCACTAAGAGAAGCGGCCTCCCCAATCATCCGATCACTAAGAGACGCGACCTCCCCAATCATCCGATCACTAAGAGACGCGGCCTCCCCAATCATCCGATCACTAAGAGAAGCGGCCTCCCCAATCATCCGATCACTAAGAGAAGCGGCCTCCCCAATCATCCGATCACTAAGGGACGCGGCCTCCCCAATCATCCGATCACTAAGAGAAGCGGCCTCCCCAATCATCCGATCACTAAGAGACGCGACCTCCCCAATCATCCGATCACTAAGAGACGCGGCCTCCCCAATCATCCGATCACTAAGAGAAGCGGCCTCCCCAATCATCCGATCACTAAGAGAAGCGGCCTCCCCAATCATCCGATCACTAAGAGACGCGGCCTCCCCAATCATCCGATCACTAAGAGACCCGGCCTCCCCAATCATCCGATCACTAAGAGACGCGGCCTCCCCAATCATCCAATCACTAAGAGACGCGGCCTCCCCAATCATCCGATCACTAAGAGACGCGGCCTCCCCAATCATCCGATCACTAAGAGAAGCGGCCTCCCCAATCATCCGATCACTAAGAGAAGCGGCCTCCCCAATCATCCGATCACTAAGAGACGCGGCCACCCCAATCATCCAATCACTAATAGTGATCGGATGATTGGGGAGGCCGCGTCTATTAGTGATTGGATGATTGGGGTGGCCGCGTCTCTTAGTGATCGGATGATTGGGGAGGCCGCTTCTCTTAGTGATCGGATGATTGGGGAGGCCGCTTCTCTTAGTGATCGGATGATTGGGGAGGCCGCGTCTAAGAGACGTGGCCTCCCCAATCATCCGATCACTAAGAGACGCGGCCTCCCCAATCATCCGATCACTAAGAGAAGCGGCCTCCCCAATCATCCAATCACTAAGAGAAGCGGCCTCCCCAATCATCCGATCACTAAGAGAAGCGGCCTCCCCAATCATCCGATCACTAAGAGACGCGACCTCCCCAATCATCCGATCACTAAGAGACGCGGCCTCCCCAATCATCCGATCACTAAGAGAAGCGGCCTCCCCAATCATCCGATCACTAAGAGACCCGGCCTCCCCAATCATCCGATCACTAAGAGACGCGGCCTCCACAATCATCCGATCACTAAGAGACGCGGCCTCCCCATACATCCGATCACTAAGAGACACGGCCTCCCCAATCATCCGATCACTAAGAGACGCGGCCTCCCCAATCATCCGATCACTAAGAGACGCGGCCTACTCATACATCCGATCACTAAGAGACGCGGCCTCCCCAATCATCCGATCACTAAGAGACGCGGCCTCCCCAATCATCCGATCACTAAGAGAAGCGGCCTCCCCAATCATCCGATCACTAAGAGACGCGGCCTCCCCAATCATCCGATCACTAAGAGACGCGGCCTCCCCATACATCCGATCACTAAGAGACGCGGCCTCCACAATCATCCGATCACTAAGAGACACGGCCTCCCCAATCATCCGATCACTAAGAGACGCGGCCTCCCCATACATCCGATCACTAAGAGAAGCGGCCTCCCCAATCATCCAATCACTAAGAGAAGCGACCTCCCCAATCATCCGATCACTAAGAGAAGCGGCCTCCCCATAAATCCGATCACTAAGAGACGCGGCCTCCCCAATCATCCGATCACTAAGAGACGCGGCCTCCCCAATCATCCGATCACTAAGAGACGCGGCCTCCCCAATCATCCGATCACTAAGAGACGCGGCCTCCCCAATCATCCGATCACTAAGAGACGCGGCCTCCCCAATCATCCGATCACTAAGACACAGCCTCCCCAATCATCCGATCACTAAGAGACGCGGCCTCCCCAATCATCCGATCACTAAGAGACGCGGCCTCCCCAATCATCCGATCACTAAGAGACGCGACCTCCCCAACCATCCGATCACTAAGAGACGCGGTCTCCCCAATCATCCGATCACTAAGAGACGCGGCCTCCCCAATCATCCGATCACTAAGAGACGCGGCCTCCCCACTCATCCGATCAGTAAGAGACGCGGCCACCCCAATCATCCAATCAGTAAGAGACGCGGCCACCCCAATCATCCAATCACTAAGAGACGCGGCCTCCCCACTCATCCGATCACTAAGAGACGCGGCCTCCCCACTCATCCGATCAGTAAGAGACGCGGCCACCCCAATCATCCGATCACTAAGAGACGCGGCCTCCCCAATCATCCGATCACTAAGAGACGCGGCCTCCCCAATCATCCGATCACTAAGAGACGCGGCCTCCCCAATCATCCGATCACTAAGAGACGCGGCCTCCCCAATCATCCGATCACTAAGAGACGCGGCCTCCCCAATCATCCGATCACTAAGAGACGCGGCCTCCCCAATCATCCGATCACTAAGAGACGCGGCCTCCCCAATCATCCGATCACTAAGAGACGCGACCTCCCCAATCATCCGATCACTAAGAGACGCGGCCACCCCAATCATCCAATCACTAATAGACGCGGCCTCCCCAATCATCCGATCACTAAGAGACGCGGCCTCCCCTATCATCCGATCACTAAGAGAAGCGGCCTCCCCAATCATCCGATCACTAAGAGAAGCGGCCTCCCCAATCATCCGATCACTAAGAGACGCGGCCACCCCAATCATCCGATCACTAATAGACGCGGCCTCCCCAATCATCCGATCACTAAGAGAAGCGGCCTCCCCAATCATCCGATCACTAAGAGACGCGGCCTCCCCAATCATCCGATCACTAAGAGACGCGGCCTCCCCATACATCCGATCACTAAGAGACGCGGCCTCCACAATCATCCGATCACTAAGAGACACGGCCTCCCCAATCATCCGATCACTAAGAGACGCGGCCTCCCCATACATCCGATCACTAAGAGACCCGCGGCCTCCACAATCATCCGATCACTAAGAGACACGGCCTCCACAATCATCCGATCACTAAGAGACACGGCCTCCCCAATCATCCTATCACTAAGAGACGCGGCCTCCCCATACATCCGATCACTAAGAGACGCGGCCTCCACAATCATCCAATCACTAAGAGACACGGCCTCCCCAATCATCCGATCACTAAGAGACGCGGCCTCCCCAATCATCCGATCACTAAGAGACGCGACCTCCCCAATCATCCGATCACTAAGAGAAGCGGCCTCCCCAATCATCCGATCACTAAGAGACGCGGCCTCCCCAATCATCCGATCACTAAGAGACGCGGCCTCCCCAATCATCCGATCACTAAGAGACGCGGCCTCCCCAATCATCCGATCACTAAGACACAGCCTCCCCAATCATCCGATCACTAAGAGACGCGGCCTCCCCAATCATCCGATCACTAAGAGACGCGGCCTCCCCAACCATCCGATCACTAAGAGACGCGACCTCCCCAACCATCCGATCACTAAGAGACGCGGTCTCCCCAATCATCCGATCACTAAGAGACGCGGCCTCCCCAATCATCCGATCACTAAGAGACGCGGCCTCCCCAATCATCCGATCACTAAGAGACGCGGCCTCCCCAATCATCCGATCACTAAGAGACGCGGCCTCCCCAATCATCCGATCACTAAGAGACGCGGCCTCCCCAATCATCCGATCACTAAGAGACGCGGCCTCCCCAATCATCCGATCACTAAGAGACGCGACCTCCCCAATCATCCGATCACTAAGAGACGCGACCTCCCCAATCATCCGATCACTAAGAGACGCGGCCTCCCCAATCATCCGATCACTAAGAGAAGCGGCCTCCCCAATCATCCGATCACTAAGAGACGCGGCCTCCACAATCATCCGATCACTAAGAGACGCGGCCTCCCCAATCATCCGATCACTAAGAGACGCGGCCTCCCCAATCATCCGATCACTAAGAGACGCGGCCTCCACAATCATCCGATCACTAAGAGACGCGGCCACCCCAATCATCCGATCACTAAGAGACGCGGCCTCCCCAATCATCCGATCACTAAGAGACGCGGCCTCCACAATCATCCGATCACTAAGAGACGCGGCCACCCCAATCATCCGATCACTAAGAGACGCGGCCTCCCCAATCATCCGATCATTAAGAGACGTGGCCTTCCCAATCCGATCATTAAGAGACGCGGCCTCCCCAATCATCCGATCACTAAGAGACGCGGCCTCCCCAATCATCCGATCACTAAGAGACGCGGCCTCCCCAATCATCCGATCACTAAGAGACGCGGCCTCCCCAATCATCCGATCACTAAGAGACGCGGCCTCCCCAATCATCCGATCATTAAGAGACGCGGCCTCCCCAATCATCCGATCACTAAGAGACGCGGCCTCCCCAATCATCCGATCACTAAGAGACGCGGCCTCCCCAATCATCCGATCACTAAGAGACGCGGCCTCCCCAATCATCCGATCACTAAGAGACGCGGCCTCCCCAATCATCCGATCACTAAGAGACGCGGCCTCCCCAATCATCCGATCACTAAGAGACGCGGCCTCCCCAATCATCCGATCACTAAGAGACGCGGCCTCCCCAATCATCGATCACTAAGAGACGCGGCCTCCCCAATCATCCGATCACTAAGAGACGCGGCCTCCCCAATCATCCGATCACTAGGAGCGGCGGCCTCCCCAATCATCCGATCACTAGGAGCGGCGGCCTCCCCATCACTAAGAGACACGGCCTCCCCATGCATCCGATCACTAAGAGACGCGGCCTCCCCATATATGCGATCACTAAGAGACGCGGCCGCCCCAATCTTCCGATCACTAAGACACGCGGCCTCCCCAATCATCCGATCACTAAGAGACGCGGCCTCCCCAATCATCCGATCAGTAAGAGACGCGGCCTCCCCACTCATCCGATCAGTAAGAGACGCGGCTTCCCCACTCATCCGATCAGTAAGAGACGCGGCCTCCCCAATCATCCGATCACTAAGAGACGCGGCCTCCCCAATCATCCGATCACTAAGAGACGCGGCCTCCCCAATCATCCGATCACTAAGACACAGCCTCCCCAATCATCCGATCACTAAGAGACGCGGCCTCCCCAATCATCCGATCACTAAGAGACGCGGCCTCCCCAATCATCCGATCACTAAGAGACGCGGCCTCCCCAATCATCCGATCACTAAGAGACGCGGCCTCCCCAATCATCCGATCACTAAGAGACGCGGCCTCCCCAATCATCCGATCACTAAGAGACGCGGCCTCCCCAATCATCCGATCACTAAGAGACGCGGCCTCCCCAATCATCCGATCACTAAGAGAAGCGGCCTCCCCAATCATCCGATCACTAAGAGACGCGGCCACCCCAATCATCCGATCACTAATAGACGCGGCCTCCCCAATCATCCGATCACTAAGAGAAGCGGCCTCCCCAATCATCCGATCACTAAGAGACGCGGCCTCCCCAATCATCCGATCACTAAGAGACGCGGCCTCCCCATACATCCGATCACTAAGAGACGCGGCCTCCACAATCATCCGATCACTAAGAGACACGGCCTCCCCAATCATCCGATCACTAAGAGACGCGGCCTCCCCATACATCCGATCACTAAGAGACGCGGCCTCCACAATCATCCGATCACTAAGAGACACGGCCTCCACAATCATCCGATCACTAAGAGACACGGCCTCCCCAATCATCCTATCACTAAGAGACGCGGCCTCCCCATACATCCGATCACTAAGAGACGCGGCCTCCACAATCATCCAATCACTAAGAGACACGGCCTCCCCAATCATCCGATCACTAAGAGACGCGGCCTCCCCAATCATCCGATCACTAAGAGACGCGACCTCCCCAATCATCCGATCACTAAGAGAAGCGGCCTCCCCAATCATCCGATCACTAAGAGACGCGGCCTCCCCAATCATCCGATCACTAAGAGACGCGGCCTCCCCAATCATCCGATCACTAAGAGACGCGGCCTCCCCAATCATCCGATCACTAAGACACAGCCTCCCCAATCATCCGATCACTAAGAGACGCGGCCTCCCCAATCATCCGATCACTAAGAGACGCGGCCTCCCCAACCATCCGATCACTAAGAGACGCGACCTCCCCAACCATCCGATCACTAAGAGACGCGGTCTCCCCAATCATCCGATCACTAAGAGACGCGGCCTCCCCAATCATCCGATCACTAAGAGACGCGGCCTCCCCAATCATCCGATCACTAAGAGACGCGGCCTCCCCAATCATCCGATCACTAAGAGACGCGGCCTCCCCAATCATCCGATCACTAAGAGACGCGGCCTCCCCAATCATCCGATCACTAAGAGACGCGACCTCCCCAATCATCCGATCACTAAGAGACGCGACCTCCCCAATCATCCGATCACTAAGAGACGCGGCCTCCCCAATCATCCGATCACTAAGAGACGCGGCCTCCCCAATCATCCGATCACTAAGAGACGCGGCCTCCACAATCATCCGATCACTAAGAGACGCGGCCTCCCCAATCATCCGATCACTAAGAGACGCGGCCTCCCCAATCATCCGATCACTAAGAGACGCGGCCTCCACAATCATCCGATCACTAAGAGACGCGGCCACCCCAATCATCCGATCACTAAGAGACGCGGCCTCCCCAATCATCCGATCACTAAGAGACGCGGCCTCCACAATCATCCGATCACTAAGAGACGCGGCCACCCCAATCATCCGATCACTAAGAGACGCGGCCTCCCCAATCATCCGATCATTAAGAGACGTGGCCTTCCCAATCCGATCATTAAGAGACGCGGCCTCCCCAATCATCCGATCACTAAGAGACGCGGCCTCCCCAATCATCCGATCACTAAGAGACGCGGCCTCCCCAATCATCCGATCACTAAGAGACGCGGCCTCCCCAATCATCCGATCACTAAGAGACGCGGCCTCCCCAATCATCCGATCATTAAGAGACGCGGCCTCCCCAATCATCCGATCACTAAGAGACGCGGCCTCCCCAATCATCCGATCACTAAGAGACGCGGCCTCCCCAATCATCCGATCACTAAGAGACGCGGCCTCCCCAATCATCCGATCACTAAGAGACGCGGCCTCCCCAATCATCCGATCACTAAGAGACGCGGCCTCCCCAATCATCCGATCACTAAGAGACGCGGCCTCCCCAATCATCCGATCACTAAGAGACGCGGCCTCCCCAATCATCGATCACTAAGAGACGCGGCCTCCCCAATCATCCGATCACTAAGAGACGCGGCCTCCCCAATCATCCGATCACTAGGAGCGGCGGCCTCCCCAATCATCCGATCACTAGGAGCGGCGGCCTCCCCATCACTAAGAGACACGGCCTCCCCATGCATCCGATCACTAAGAGACGCGGCCTCCCCATATATGCGATCACTAAGAGACGCGGCCGCCCCAATCTTCCGATCACTAAGACACGCGGCCTCCCCAATCATCCGATCACTAAGAGACGCGGCCTCCCCACTCATCCGATCAGTAAGAGACGCGGCTTCCCCACTCATCCGATCAGTAAGAGACGCGGCCTCCCCAATCATCCGATCACTAAGAGACGCGGCCTCCCCAATCATCCGATCACTAAGAGACGCGGCCTCCCCAATCATCCGATCACTAAGACACAGCCTCCCCAATCATCCGATCACTAAGAGACGCGGCCTCCCCAATCATCCGATCACTAAGAGACGCGGCCTCCCCAATCATCCGATCACTAAGAGACGCGGCCTCCCCAATCATCCGATCACTAAGAGACGCGGCCTCCCCAATCATCCGATCACTAAGAGACGCGGCCTCCCCAATCATCCGATCACTAAGAGACGCGGCCTCCCCAATCATCCGATCACTAAGAGACGCGGCCTCCCCAATCATCCGATCACTAAGAGACGCGGCCTCCCCAATCATCCGATCACTAAGAGACGCGACCTCCCCAATCATCCGATCACTAAGAGACGCGGCCACCCCAATCATCCAATCACTAATAGACGCGGCCTCCCCAATCATCCAATCACTAAGAGACGCGGCCTCCCCAATCATCCAATCACTAAGAGACGCGGCCTCCCCAATCATCCGATCACTAAGAGAAGCGGCCTCCCCAATCATCCGATCACTAAGAGAAGCGGCCTCCCCAATCATCCGATCACTAAGAGAAGCGGCCTCCCCAATCATCCGATCACTAAGAGAAGCGGCCTCCCCAATCATCCGATCACTAAGAGAAGCGGCCTCCCCAATCATCCGATCACTAAGAGACGCGGCCACCCCAATCATCCAATCACTAATAGACGCGGCCTCCCCAATCATCCGATCACTAAGAGACGCGGCCTCCCCAATCATCCGATCACTAAGAGAAGCGGCCTCCCCAATCATCCGATCACTAAGAGAAGCGGCCTCCCCAATCATCCGATCACTAAGAGAAGCGGCCTCCCCAATCATCCGATCACTAAGAGACCCGGCCTCCCCAATCATCCGATCACTAAGAGACGCGGCCTCCCCAATCATCCGATCACTAAGAGACGCGGCCTCCCCAATCATCCGATCACTAAGAGACGCGGCCTCCCCAATCATCCGATCACTAAGAGACGCGGCCTCCCCAATCATCCGATCACTAAGAGACGCGGCCTCCCCAACCATCCGATCACTAAGAGACGCGGTCTCCCCAATCATCCGATCACTAAGAGACGCGGCCTCCCCAATCATCCGATCACTAAGAGACGCGGCCTCCCCAATCATCCGATCACTAAGAGACGCGGCCTCCCCAATCATCGATCACTAAGAGACGTGGCCTCCTCATGCATCCGATCACTAAGAGACGCGGACTCCCCAATCATCCGATCACTGAGAGACGCGGCCTCCCCAATCATCCGATCACTAAGAGACGCGGACTCCCCAATCATCCGATCACTAAGAGACGCGGCCTCCCCAATCATCCGATCACTAAGAGACGCGGCCTCCCCAATCATCCGATCACTAAGAGACGCGGCCTCCCCAATCATCCGATCACTAAGAGACGCGGCCTCCCCAATCATCCGATCACTAAGAGACGCGGCCTCCCCAATCATCCGATCACTAAGAGACGCGGCCTCCCCAATCATCCGATCACTAAGAGACGCGGCCTCCCCAATCATCCGATCACTAAGAGACGCGGCCACCCCAATCATCCGATCACTAAGAGACGCGGCCTCCCCAATCATCCGATCACTAAGAGACGCGGCCTCCACAATCATCCGATCACTAAGAGACGCGGCCACCCCAATCATCCGATCACTAAGAGGTGCGGCCTCCCCAATCATCCGATCACTAAGAGACGCGGCCTCCCCAATCATCCGATCACTAAGAGACGCGGCCTCCCCAATCATCGATCACTAAGAGACGTGGCCTCCTCATGCATCCGATCACTAAGAGACGCGGACTCCCCAATCATCCGATCACTAAGAGACGCGGCCTCCCCAATCATCCGATCACTAAGAGACGCGGACTCCCCAATCATCCGATCACTAAGAGACGCGGCCTCCCCAATCATCCGATCACTAAGAGACGCGGCCTCCCCAATCATCCGATCACTAAGAGACGCGGCCTCCACAATCATCCGAATACTAAGAGACGCGGCCTCCACAATCATCCGATCACTAAGAGACGCGGCCTCCCCAATCATCCGATCACTAAGAGACGCGGCCTCCACAATCATCCGATCACTAAGAGACGCGGCCACCCCAATCATCCGATCACTAAGAGGTGCGGCCTCCCCAATCATCCGATCACTAAGAGACGCGGCCTCCCCAATCATCCGATCACTAAGAGACGCGGCCTCCCCAATCATCGATCACTAAGAGACGTGGCCTCCTCATGCATCCGATCACTAAGAGACGCGGACTCCCCAATCATCCGATCACTAAGAGACGCGGCCTCCCCAATCATCCGATCACTAAGAGACGCGGCCTCCCCAATCATCCGATCACTAAGAGACGCGGCCTCCACAATCATCCGAATACTAAGAGACGCGGCCTCCACAATCATCCGATCACTAAGAGACGCGGCCTCCCCAATCATCCGATCAGTAAGAGACGCGGCCTCCCCAATCATCCGATCACTAAGAGACGCGGCCTCCACAATCATCCGATCACTAAGAGACGCGGCCTCCCCAATCATCCGATCACTAAGAGACGCGGCCTCCCCAATCATCCGATCACTAAGAGACGCGGCCTCCCCAATCATCCGATCACTAAGAGACGCGGCCACCCCAATCATCCGATCACTAAGAGGTGCGGCCTCCCCAATCATCCGATCACTAGGAGCGGCGGCCTCCCCATCATTAAGAGACACGGCCTCCCCATGCATCCGATCACTAAGAGACGCGGCCTCCCCATACATGCGATCACTAAGAGACGCGGCCGCCCCAATCTTCCGATCACTAAGACACGCGGCCTCCCCAATCATCCGATCACTAAGAGACGCGGCCTCCCCAATTATCCGATCACTAAGAGACGCGGCCTCCCCAATCATCCGATCACTAAGAGACGCGGCCTCCCCAATCATCCGATCACTAAGAGACGCGGCCTCCCCAATCATCCGATCACTAAGAGACGCGGCCTCCCCTATCATCCGATCACTAAGAGAAGCGGCCTCCCCAATCATCCGATCACTAAGAGAAGCGGCCTCCCCAATCATCCGATCACTAAGAGACGCGGCCTCCCCAATCATCCGATCACTAAGAGACGCGGCCTCCCCAATCATCCGATCACTAAGAGACGCGGCCTCCCCAATCATCCGATCACTAAGAGACGCGGCCACCCCAATCATCCGATCACTAAGAGACGCGGCCTCCCCAATCATCCGATCACTAAGAGACGCGGCCTCCACAATCATCCGATCACTAAGAGACGCGGCCACCCCAATCATCCGATCACTAAGAGACGTGGCCTCCTCATGCATCCGATCACTAAGAGACGCGGACTCCCCAATCATCCGATCACTAAGAGACGCGGCCTCCCCAATCATCGATCACTAAGAGACGCGGCCTCCCCAATCATCCGATCACTAAGAGACGCGGCCTCCCCAATCATCCGATCACTAAGAGACGCGGCCTCCCCAATCATCCGATCATTAAGAGACGCGGCCTCCCCAATCATCCGATCACTAAGAGACGCGGCCTCCACAATCATCCGATCACTAAGAGACGCGGCCTCCCCATACATCCTATCACTAAGAGACGCGGCCTCCCCAATCATCCGATCACTAAGAGACGCGGCCTCCCCATACATCCGATCACTAAGAGACGCGGCCTCCCCATACATCCGATCACTAAGAGACGCGGCCTCCCCATACATCCGATCACTAAGAGACGCGGCCTCCCCATACATCCGATCACTAAGCGACGCGGCCTCCCCATACATCCGATCACTAAGAGACGCGGCCTCCACAATCATCCGATCACTAAGAGACGCGGCCTCCCCAATCATCCGATCACTAAGAGACGCGGCCTCCCCAATCATCCGATCACTAAGAGACGCGGCCTCCACAATCATCCGATCACTAAGAGACGCGGCCTCCCCGTGCCTCCGATCACAGATGGTAGAAACGTGGCCATTCCATGCATCATAGAGACTGAAGAGACGTGGAACTAGCAGGAGAGATAAATAAGTAGAACGCAGCGATCTACGGCTGCCCGGCCTCTGCGCACAGTACGCGCCAAGTACCAGCATTCCCTGCCACAGTTATACGGCGGCTCCGTGATGACGTCCTTATAGGCAGCCATATTTAAAGTTGCCAAATAGGAAAGAATATTAAAATGGGCAAAAGAACTCGGACACTGGATGGGGTATAGGTGGAAGAGGGTAACAGGCGGCAGAGTCCGGGTCTCAGGTGTCAGGCTAGAAGACAGCGTGTGTACAATGGCGGATGCAGCTGCAGATGTCGCCAGTACAGAAACAGCCGAATGTCTGCTATGGTGTAACTGCGGCATGTGGGGGACGCTGTGACGGAAGCGTTATGAATAGAGCAGTTCTAGGAAATACTAGTAACATGGAACATTGTCAGTGTATGTACTACAATGCCAGGGCAACGTAATGGCGCCTTGATTTATAATGAACTCATTGAAAAATAAAGAATTTGATTCCAAACATCTAAGTAGGTGTCTCTATTGAGGTAGGTGTCTCTATTGAGGTAGGTGTCTCTATTGAGGTAGGTGTCTCTATTGAGGTAGGTGTCTCTATTGAGGTAGGTGCCTCTATTGGTCTCGCATCTAATGGTTCGGAAAACACTACTAACATTGGACTGCGCTAATTACCAACCTGCCTGCGAGCAATAGACGGTGGCATTAGGAATGGAGGTTGAGCAAATGTTAAGCGTACAAGCCAGGGAGAACAGAGTACCTGTAGCAGATCCCGGCCGGTGGCGTTCAGCTTGGGCACAACGTTCACCAGAGACGTGGTAGCGGGATACATAGGGTACGGCTGGAAGAAAAACCTGGAGATTAGCAGATGGAACAGGTCTACGAGGTTACAGGTCCGTCAGTCACATGACAATCCCGCTTCATAAGAATTCTTATAGGTAATGGACTCGCCCCTAATTCATATTGTTTATCTGGGCTCCACCTCCACAGGAGCATGGTGTGCAGTGTAGACAGCAGCGCGTTAGGCCCATTGACCACACCTGCTGAATTGGCACGTGGAACCGACAGAGGATTGCCCAGAGGAAGGCTGTTCCACAGGAAGCTACTACAGAGGTGTCCTAAGCCAGGCCCAGCTAGATACCAGGACCTTTGGGAACGTGTGCTCCAGTGGCGTAACTACTGTCCCCGCAGTCCTCGCGGTGGCTTAGGGGCGAGGGGCTGCGGGGGCGCCACTGACTTAGAACAGATTGACATGCGGACGAGCGTCCGCATGTCAATCTGCGGTCTCCTCTCCCTCCCTGCTGTGTTGGAGGGACACGGAGCACATCGTGCGTCTCTCCTGTGTCCCTCCCTGGCTCTCTCTCCCCCGGCCGGTCTAAGGAAGTGCCGTTCGTGAGCTCTGATTGGCTCACGAACCGGCACTTCCTTTATTAGACCAGCGGGGGAGAGCCAGGAGGGACACAGGAGAGACGCGCGATGCGCTCCGTGTCCCTCCAACACATGGGGGGGGGGGCCCGGGGGAGCAGGCACTGGGGGCATATACCTGGCACTGTGGGGGCAGATCTGGCACTGGGGGCATATACCTGGCACTGTGGGGGCAGATCTGGCACTGGGGGCATATACCTGGCACTGTGGGGGCAGATCTGGCACTGGGGGCATATACCTGGCACTGTGGGGGCAGATCTGGCACTGGGGGCATATACCTGGCACTGTGGGGGCAGATCTGGCACTGGGGGCATATACCTGGCATTGTGGGGGGAAGCTCTGGCACTGGGGGCATATACCTGGCACTGTGGGGGCAGATCTGGCACTGGGGGCATATACCTGGCACTGTGGGGGCAGATCTGGCACTGGGGGTATATACCTGGCACTGTGGGGGCAGATCTGGCACTGGGGGCATATACCTGGCACTGTGGGGGGAAGATCTGGCACTGGGGGCATATACCTGGCACTGTGGGGGGGGAAGATCTGGCACTGGGGGCATATACCTGGCACTGTGGGGGGGGAAAGATCTGGCACTGGGGGCATATACCTGGCACTGTGGGGGGGGGGGGGAGGGGGGAGATCTGGCACTGGGGGCATATACCTGGCACTGTGGGGGGGGAAAGATCTGGCACTGGGGGCATATACCTGGCACTGTGGGGGGAAGATCTGGCACTGGGGGCATATACCTGGCACTGTGGGGGGGGGAAAGATCTGGCACTGGGGGCATATACCTGGCACTGTGGGGGGGGGAAGATCTGGCACTGGGGGCATATACCTGGCACTGTGGGGGGGGAAAGATCTGGCACTGGGGGCATATACCTGGCACTGTGGGGGGGGAAAGATCTGGCACTGGGGGCATATACCTGGCACTGTGGGGGCAGATCTGGCACTGGGGGCATATACCTGGCACTGTGGGGGAATATCTGGCACTGGGGGCATATACCTGGCACTGTGGGGGAATATTTGGCACTGGGGGGAGCAGGCACTGAGGGGGCATATGTGGCACTGTGGGGGAATATTTGGCACTGGGGGGAGCAGGCACTGAGGGGGCATATGTGGCACTGGGGGGGGGGGGGGTATATGTGGCACTGGGGGCATGTACCTGGCACTGTGGGGGAATATCTGGCACTAGGGGCATATACCTGGCACTGTGGGGGAATATCTGGCACTGGGGGCATATGTGGCACTGGGAGCATGGCCCTAGCAACAAGCACTACCCCCTAGCAACGAGCATGACACCCAGTGCATGAAACCCCTGGCAACGAGCATGACACCCTGAGCATGAAAACCCCTGGCACCGTGCATGGAACCAAGAGCATGAAACCCCTGGCAACGAGCAGGTAATTTAAAAGTAATTGGAAGCCTTACTGTAGAACTTAATGTGTAATGGGCATTATGGTGTGTGGCATAATGTATCACGGACATTGCGGTGTGTGTCATAATGTATCAGGCATTACGGTGTGCTGTATACTATATCACGGGCATTGTGGTATGTGGTATAATGTCTCAGGATCATTGTGGTGTGTGTCATACTGTGTCACAGACATTGTATGTGCTATAATGTATCAGGGGCATTGCAGTGTGTAGCATAATGTATAACGGGCATTGCGATTCCTGTCATAATGTGTCACAGGAATTACGGTGTGTGGCATAATGTGTCGGGGGCATTACAGTGTGTGCATATTGTGTCATGTGCATTATTGTGTGTGGAATAATGTCTAAGGGCCATTGCAGTATGTGGAATAATGTATACTGGGCATTACTATAAGGAGGAAAAATGACAAATAATGTAAGGGGCATGAATCAGGATTTTTTTTCTTTCCTGTGGTGGCCAACGTCTGGGCGTGCAGGTTGCAAAACTGAGGTATAAGGTAAGTCTTTTCCTGCAATGCCACGCCCTCCACGCAAAGCCACGCCCATTTCGACAAAGCCACACACCCTTTTTGCCGGCGCACGCCTGCGGCGCGCGCATTTTTCTACCTTTGCTAGTGCCATTTACAGGGGGTATGGGGGGGGGGGGGGGGGGGGAGGGGGGGGCGCCAAAGGATTTTTTGGCTTGGGGGAGAAAAATTTCTAGTTACGCCACTGGTGTGCTCCATATGTAACCCCAGGCTGGTGATGGAGCTTCTAGACGGCTGCCACCAGGAGACATTCAGTTAGCTGCAAGGATACCTACTTATGTTTCTGAGCAAATTATGGTGATGATAAAATCGTTCATTTAGTGCACACTAAACAGAAATGGGCAAAGTAAGCATATTGCACCAGGCAATCGTTACCTTCACGTTGCATGCTGTAGGACACTACCACAGAACCACGCAGCTGACTGACCACCCACGCCACGAGACTTGGACGCAAAATTACATTTAAAAAAGTTCACTTCAGTTTTCGGTTACTTGCTGGGAGAAGACCCCAAGCCCAGACATACCCGGTTACTGTGGTGTTTTTGCACCACCCTTAATACCCTTGTGCACCTTTTACTTTCTGAAGAAAACGAGGAGACAGAAGCCAGAAAGTGGTAATTGCCCAATTGAGTCGCTGTGTTCAGGCCCATCACTGGTTCATAACATACACCTACCTACATCGCATAGGATCAAGCGGATACAGATGAAGCTTATTCTAAGTGAATGTGAAGAATTGAGACGCTGCTCTTGTTTTAGCGTTACCGATGTTTAGGAATTTTACAGTACTAACTGGAAGGTAATTTTTTTCATTTTTTCAATGTTTATGTGAATTCATCAAAATAAAAAGGTTTTCATACATAAGTTAATTCATTTTAGTGGCTGATGCAAGCCCAGCAATAAATACACTTTCAGGTTCTTTTTGTGAGGTTGGTAATACCTCCTTGGTTGCCGCTGCAGACCTTTACAGATCTCCGGTAATTCTTGCGGCGCCCAGTTCATACCTCGGCAGTTCCAGCTTATATCCCACTTCTAACACCAATTCCTACACTCACCTTATAGTCTGGTAACTTTGTCATAGCTGGCCACTGCTCTTCTGTTGGCGTCCCAAGCAATGTACGGCGAGTTAAGGAGAGCTACAGACGCAATCTTCCGCCACAGAAGAACGCACAGTACATGTTACTATGTCATTATGGGAACGGACCACTTACACTCATTCTCACACCCAAAGTTTAAAAAGGATATCGGAAGATCCGCTTCAGTTGGTCGTCTACATCATTACCGGGGAACAGCGGCCTCCCGGCATTGGCCAGCTCTGACAAGTGAAGAAAAGGAACACTCCATTATGGGATAGAGAGGGGTCTGGGAAGAACTGGATCAGTCCCTATTACATTACTTTATAATGAAATGGAAGAGAACAGGAACAGCTTTATAGCACGGATACGTTATTGTGTCTCAGTCTGGTCAGTAAGACACAAACCAATAATTCACGCCCCTCTTTACCTGCAAAGATGCAGCCAGCTGACCACATGTCTATGGAAGTGGAGTAAAGTTTGGCACCAAATAGTACATCAGGCGGGCGATACCACAGCGTCACCACCTGGAAACAGAGAAAGATGAAGACAGAACAGCAGATGCCCATGGAGAGCTCAGTATACCGGCAGAACAGATCTTACCTCTGCGGAGTAACAGCGTACCGGGATACCGAATGCTCTGGCGAGGCCGAAGTCCGCAAGCTTCAACTCCCCGTTCTGAAACAGACAGCGTTCGTTCACACAGGTACACCACCCAATGACTGGGACTTACACGCAGAACAGAAAGAAGCAGATGCAATCACGGAGCAAAGTGCGCTCAGAAGACAACGTTCTACGAATATATTACAGACTCTCTAGCACGTATCCTAGTACAGAGCTGACCTATCCTGATCCCCGTTCTATGTGACGTATCCTAGTACAGAGCTGACCTATCCTGATCCCCGTTCTATGTGAGGTATCCTAGTACAGAGCTGACCTATCCCGATCCCCGTTCTGTGTGACCTACTCTAGTACAGAGCTGACCTATCCTGATCCCCGTTCTATGTGACCTACTCTAGTACAGGGCTGACCTATCCCGATCCCCATTCTATGTGACCTACTCTAGTACAGAGCTGACCTATCCTGATCCTCGTTCTATGTGACGTATCCTAGTACAGAGCTGACCTATCCTGATCCCCGTTCTATGTGACGTATCCTTGTACAGAGCTGACCTATCCCGATCCTCGTTCTGTGTGACCTACTCTAGAGTACAGAGCTGACCTATCCTGATCCCCGTTCTATGTGAGGTATCCTAGTACAGAGCTGACCTATCCCGATCCCCGTTCTGTGTGACCTACTCTAGTACAGAGCTGACCTATCCTGATCCCCGTTCTATGTGACCTACTCTAGTACAGGGCTGACCTATCCCGATCCCCATTCTATGTGACCTACTCTAGTACAGAGCTGACCTATCCTGATCCTCGTTCTATGTGACGTATCCTAGTACAGAGCTGACCTATCCTGATCCCCGTTCTATGTGACGTATCCTTGTACAGAGCTGACCTATCCCGATCCCCGTTCTGTGTGACCTACTCTAGTACAGAGCTGACCTATCCTGATCCCCGTTCTGTGTGACCTACTCTAGTACAGAGCTGACCTATCCTGATCCCCGTTCTATGTGACGTATCCTAGTACAGAGCTGACCTATCCTGATCCCCGTTCTATGTGACGTATCCTAGTACAGAGCTGACCTATCCTGATCCCCGTTCTATGTGAGGTATCCTAGTACAGAGCTGACCTATCCTGATCCCCGTTCTATGTGAGGTATCCTAGTACAGAGCTGACCTATCCTGATCCCCGTTCTATGTGAGGTATCCTAGTACAGAGCTGACCTATCCCGATCCCCGTTCTGTGTGACGTATCCTAGTACAGGGCTGACCTATCCCGATCCCCATTCTATGTGACCTACTCTAGTACAGAGCTGACCTATCCTGATCCCCGTTCTATGTGACCTACTCTAGTACAGGGCTGACCTATCCCGATCCCCATTCTATGTGACCTACTCTAGTACAGAGCTGACCTATCCCGATCCTCGTTCTGTGTGACCTACTCTAGTACAGAGCTGACCTATCCTGATCCCCGTTCTATGTGACGTATCCTAGTACAGAGCTGACCTATCCTGATCCCCGTTCTATGTGAGGTATCCTAGTACAGAGCTGACCTATCCCGATCCCCGTTCTGTGTGACCTACTCTAGTACAGAGCTGACCTATCCTGATCCCCGTTCTATGTGACCTACTCTAGTACAGGGCTGACCTATCCCGATCCCCATTCTATGTGACCTACTCTAGTACAGGGCTGACCTATCCCGATCCCCATTCTATGTGACCTACTCTAGTACAGAGCTGACCTATCCTGATCCCCGTTCTGTGTGACCTACTCTAGTACAGGGCTGACCTATCCCGATCCCCATTCTATGTGACCTACTCTAGTACAGAGCTGACCTATCCTGATCCTCGTTCTATGTGACCTACTCTAGTACAGGGCTGACCTATCCCGATCCCCATTCTATGTGACCTACTCTAGTACAGAGCTGACCTATCCTGATCCTCGTTCTATGTGACGTATCCTAGTACAGAGCTGACCTATCCTGATCCCCGTTCTATGTGAGGTATCCTAGTACAGAGCTGACCTATCCCGATCCCCGTTCTGTGTGACCTACTCTAGTACAGAGCTGACCTATCCCGATCCCCGTTCTATGTGACCTACTCTAGTACAGGGCTGACCTATCCCGATCCCCATTCTATGTGACCTACTCTAGTACAGGGCTGACCTATCCCGATCCCCATTCTATGTGACCTACTCTAGTACAGAGCTGACCTATCCTGATCCCCGTTCTGTGTGACCTACTCTAGTACAGGGCTGACCTATCCCGATCCCCATTCTATGTGACGTATCCTTGTACAGAGCTGACCTATCCCGATCCTCGTTCTATGTGACGTATCCTAGTACAGAGCTGACCTATCCTGATCCCCGTTCTATGTGACCTACTCTAGTACAGGGCTGACCTATCCCGATCCCCATTCTATGTGACCTACTCTAGTACAGAGCTGACCTATCCTGATCCTCGTTCTATGTGACCTACTCTAGTACAGGGCTGACCTATCCCGATCCCCATTCTATGTGACCTACTCTAGTACAGAGCTGACCTATCCTGATCCTCGTTCTATGTGACGTATCCTAGTACAGAGCTGACCTATCCTGATCCCCGTTCTATGTGACGTATCCTTGTACAGAGCTGACCTATCCCGATCCTCGTTCTATGTGACGTATCCTAGTACAGAGCTGACCTATCCTGATCCCCGTTCTATGTGACGTATCCTTGTACAGAGCTGACCTATCCTGATCCCCGTTCTATCTGACCTACTCTAGTACAGAGCTGACCTATCCTGAGTTTGGAGACAGCATCAGAGCAGCTTCCCCCTGCACACAGGACAGAGGTCTCTGCAGTAACAGTGACTGGGAATATCTACAGTTAGGAATCTTTATGAAATATCTCTGGATAAATTGGCCTATGTTACATAATGTGTCCCCCCCCCCCCTCGATCTCCAGTCCATGACCCCATGCCAGCTTCTGTGCGCTCCACCCCTCCCCGCAGCCAGCTTCTGTGCGCTCCACCCCTCCCCGCAGCCAGCTTCTGTGCGCTCCACCCCTCCGCCAACCAACTTCTGTGCGCTCCACCCCTCCGCCAGCCAGCTTCTATGTGCTCCACCCCTCCCCGCAGCCAGCTTCTGTGCGCTCCACCCCTCCCCCCAGCCAGCTTCTGTGCGCTCCACCCCTCCCCGCAGCCAGCTTCTGTGCGCTCCACCCCTCCCCCCAGCCAGCTTCTGTGCGCTCCACCCCTCCCCCCAGCCAGCTTCTGTGCACTCCACCTCTCCCCCCAGCCAGCTTGTGTGCGCTCCAGCCCTCCCCACCCAGCCAGCTTCTGTGCGCTCCAGCCCTCTGCCCTCAAGCCTGTGTGGATTCTCACCCTGTTGATGAGCAGATTCTGTGGCTTGAGGTCTCGGTGCAGGACGTTGCGGCTGTGGCAGAAGGCCAGACCTTTCAGCAGCTGGTACATAAAGGACTAACAAAGACACAGAAGCAGAGTGATAATAGCCAGTAATACTTTATACAGAAAGTTATAATACACCCTGACCCACATAGATTATGATGGAACTAGGGCGGAGGGATCTCTACAAAGGACGGGTCTGATTCACTCATTACTGAGCACATTAATGATTTTATTCTAAAACACGACCCTGTATTAAGCAAAGGGTAATTCCAAACAGAGAGCAGGGGCGCCAACCAAAACATGTCCCCACCACGCCCCCCGAGCCACGTCCCCCCCCGAGCCACGTCCCCACCACACACCCCGAGCCACGTCCCCACCACGCCCCCGAGCCATGTCCCCTCCACACCCCGAGCCATGTCCCCACACCACCCACCAAGCCATGTCCCCACCACACCCCTAGCCACGTCCCCACCACACCACCCACCGAGCTATGTCCCCACCCCCCCCACCCCGAGCCACGTCCCCACCACACTCCACGAGCCACGTCCCCACCACCCATGTCCCCACCACACCCCGAGCCATGTCCCCACCACTCCACCCACCAAGCCACGTCCCCACCACACCACCCACCGAGCCATGTCCCCACCACACCCTGAGCCACGTCCCCACCACCCATGTCCCCACCACACCCCGAGCCATGTCCCCACCACACCACCCACCGAGCCATGTCCCCACCACACCCTGAGCCACGTCCCCACCACCCATGTCCCCACCACACCCCGAGCCACGTCCCCAACACACCACCCACCAAGCCATGTCCCCACCACACCCCTGGCCACGTCCCCACCACACCACCCACCGAGCCATGTCCCCACCACACTCCTAGCCACGTCCCCACCACCCACCAAGCCATGTCCGGACCACACCACCCACCAAGCCATGACACCACCACACCCTGAGCCATGTCCCCACCACACCCCGAGCCACGTCCCCACCACCCATGTCCCCACCACACCCCGAGCCAAGCCATGACCCCACCACCCCACGAGCCATGTCCCCACCACACCACCCACCGAGCCATGTCCCCACCACACCCCTGACACCACAGTTTATGCCAAGTTGACCTTAAGCACCGCAGGTGATGCCGCCCTGGCAGAGAAACCTCACCTTAACAATCTCTGGGTCCAAGTCCCCATTACAGCTGTCAAAGTACTTCTTCAGGTCCTGAAACACAGAGGAAGAAGAGCTGACAATCATGGACACACACACTACACACAGCGAGAGCTCATGGATTTATAACATTATAATGTGACATATAGGAAGCAGCCAGATCCTCCACCATCATCAGACCATCCACAGCGGCCACCACAGCTGAGCGATAGTCTCCTTCATAGACGCAGCAATCAGAGCTCAGAACCTGCACAGCGGATGGAAAACGAGCGCTCACCTGATCGCAGTACTCAAACACGAGCGTCAGCTTCTTGTCACTGTGCAGAACGTCATGTAACCTGTGAAGACAACTCACTGTCAGTCTGGAAACGCACAGTCTCTCTGGGGGCCGGGACTGGGGGGGGGGCAGTCTCTCTCTGGGGGCCGCGACTGGGGGGGGCAGTCTCTCTCTGGGGGCCGCGACTGGGGGGGCAGTCTCTCTCTGGGGGCCGGCACTGGGGGGGCAGTCTCTCTCTGGGGGCCGGGACTGGGGGGGGGCAGTCTCTCTCTGGGGGCCGGGACTGAGGGGGGCCTGTCTCTCTCTGGGGGCCGGGACTGGGGGGGCAGTCTCTCTCTGGGGGCCGGGACTGGGGGGGCAGTCTCTCTCTGGGGGCCGGGACTGGGGGGGGGGGGGCAGTCTCTCTCTGGGGGCCGGGACTGGGGGGGGGGGGGCAGTCTCTCTCTGGGGGCCGGGACTGAGGGGGGCCTGTCTCTCTCTGGGGGCCGGGACTGGGGGGGGCCAGTCTCTCTCTGGGGGCCGGGACTGGGGGGGCAGTCTCTCTCTGGGGGCCGGGACTGGGGGGGCAGTCCACTGAATTCAGGGTTGGGAACACCCTTCTACCACAATTCCACCATTAATTAGTCGCCTCGTTACCTAACGATGTTCTTGTGTTTCAGCTCTTTCAGTAAGCAGATCTCCCGGAGAGCGGAGCTGGGAACGCCCTGCAGAGACACCCACATGTTATATCAGGTACCAGCAGCCGTACCACCATTCCCCTGGCCTACCACCCGGCGCTCTCACCTCATCATCGTCATCCAGTCGCACGCGCTTCAGAGCCACAATCTCATGGGTCTCGCGGTTTTTAGCTTTAAACACAGTTCCATAGGTACCTGAGCAAGACAATGACAGACATGAGAACACGGGAAGAACATGGGTCGTATGTAACCAGACATATCTCCTGTGCTGTGAGAGGTCGTCTGGGGACGGGACTCTGCGTGCAGGGATCAGGGACAGGGCGCATGGATCAGGGACAGGGCGCTGGGCGTGTTAGGATCAGGGCACTGGGTGCAGGGATCAGGGACAGGGCGCTGGGCGTGCAGGGATCAGGGCGCAGGGATCAGGGCGCAGGGATCAGGGCTCTGGGCGCAGGGATCAGGGCGCAGGGATCAGGGCGCAGGGATCAGGGCTCTGGGCGCAGGGATCAGGGCACTGGGCGCAGGGATCAGGGCACTGGGCGCAGGGATCAGGGCACTGGGCGCAGGGATCAGGGCACTGGGCGCAGGGATCAGGGCACTGGGCGCAGGGATCAGGGCACTGGGCGCAGGGATCAGGGCACTGGGCGCAGGGATCAGGGCACTGGGCGCAGGGATCAGGGCTCTGGGCGCAGGGATCAGGGCTCTGGGCGCAGGGATCAGGGCTCTGGGCGCAGGGCTCTGGGCGCAGGGATCAGGGCTCTGGGCGCAGGGATCAGGGCGCAGGGATCAGGGCACTGGGCGCAGGGATCAGGGCACTGTGCGCAGGGATCAGGGCACTGTGCGCAGGGATCAGGGCACTGTGCGCAGGGATTAGGGCACTGGCTCTGGGCGCAGGGATCAGGGCACTGGGCGCAGGGATCAGGGCACTGGGCGCAGGGATCAGGGCACTGGGTGCAGGGATCAGGGCACTGGGTGCAGGGATCAGGGCACTGGGCGCAGGGATCAGGGCTCTGGGATCAGGGCTCTGGGTGCAGGGAACTGGGCTCTGGGTGCAGGGAACTGGGCTCAGGGAACTGGGTGCAGAGATCAGGGCACTGGGCGCAGGGATCAGGGCTCAGGGATCAGGGCTCTGGGCGCAGGGATCTGGGCGCAGGGATCAGGGCGCAGGGATCAGGGCGCAGGGATCAGGGCACTGGGCGCAGGGATCAGGGCACTGGGCTCTGGGCGCAGGGATCAGGGCTCTGGGCGCAGGGATCAGGGCACTGGGCGCAGGGATCAGGGCACTGGGCGCAGGGATCAGGGCACTGGGCGCAGGGATCAGGGCACTGGGCGCAGGGCTCTGGGAGCAGGGATCAGGGCTCTGGGCGCAGGGATCAGGGCGCAGGGATCAGGGCACTGGGTGCAGGGATCAGGGCACTGGGCGCAGGGATCAGGGCACTGGGCGCAGGGATCAGGGCACTGGGTGCAGGGATCAGGGCACTGGGCGCAGGGATCAGGGCACTGGGCGCAGGGATCAGGGAACTGGGCGCAGGGATCAGGGCACTGGGCGCAGGGATCAGGGCACTGGGCGCAGGGATCAGGGCACTGGGCGCAGGGATCAGGGCACTGGGATCAGGGCACTGGGCGCAGGGAACTGGGTGCAGGGATCAGGGCACTGGGTGCAGGGATCAGGGAACTGGGTGCAGGGATCAGGGAACTGGGTGCAGGGATCAGGGAACTGGGTGCAGGGATCAGGGCTCTGGGCGCAGGGATCTGGGCGCAAGGATCAGGGCGCAGGGATCAGGGCGCAGGGATCAGGGCGCAGGGATCAGGGCGCAGGGATCAGGGCTCTGGGTGCAGGGATCAGGGCGCAGGGCTCTGGGCGCAGGGATCAGGGCACTGGGCGCAGGGATCAGGGCACTGGGCGCAGGGATCAGGGCACTGGGCGCAGGGATCAGGGCACTGGGCGCAGGGATCAGGGCTCTGGGCGCAGGGATCAGGGCTCTGGGCGCAGGGATCAGGGCACTGGGCGCAGGGATCAGGGCACTGGGCGCAGGGATCAGGGCACTGGGCGCAGGGATCAGGGCACTGGGCGCAGGGATCAGGGCACTGGGCGCAGGGATCAGGGCACTGGGCGCAGGGATCAGGGCACTGGGCGCAGGGCTCTGGGAGCAGGGATCAGGGCTCTGGGCGCAGGGATCAGGGCGCAGGGATCAGGGCACTGGGTGCAGGGATCAGGGCACTGGGCGCAGGGATCAGGGCACTGGGCGCAGGGATCAGGGCACTGGGCGCAGGGATCAGGGCACTGGGCGCAGGGATCAGGGAACTGGGCGCAGAGATCAGGGCACTGGGCGCAGGGATCAGGGCACTGGGCGCAGGGATCAGGGCACTGGGCGCAGGGATCAGGGCACTGGGCGCAGGGATCAGGGCACTGGGCGCAGGGATCAGGGCACTGGGCGCAGGGATCAGGGCACTGGGCGCAGGGATCAGGGCACTGGGATCAGGGCACTGGGCGCAGGGCACTGGGTGCAGGGATCAGGGAACTGGGTGCAGGGATCAGGGAACTGGGTGCAGGGATCAGGGAACTGGGTGCAGGGATCAGGGAACTGGGTGCAGGGATCAGGGAACTGGGTGCAGGGATCAGGGAACTGGGTGCAGGGATCAGGGAACTGGGTGCAGGGATCAGGGAACTGGGTGCAGGGAACTGGGAACTGGGTGCAGGGATCAGGGAACTGGGTGCAGGGATCAGGGCACTGGGTGCAGGGTTCAGGGCACTGGGTGCAGGGATCAGGGAACTGGGTGCAGGGATCAGGGAACTGGGTGCAGGGATCAGGGAACTGGGTGCAGGGATCAGGGAACTGGGTGCAGGGCACTGGGTGCAGGGATCAGGGCACTGGGATCAGGGCACTGGGTGCAGGGATCAGGGCACTGGGTGCAGGGATCAGGGCACTGGGTGCAGGGATCAGGGCACTGGGTGCAGGGATCAGGGCACTGGGTGCAGGGATCAGGGCACTGGGTGCAGGGATCAGGGCACTGGGTGCAGGGATCAGGGCACTGGGTGCAGGGATCAGGGTGCAGGGATCAGGGACTGGGTGCAGGGATCAGGGACTGGGTGCAGGGATCAGGGACTGGGTGCAGGGACTGGGTGCAGGGATCAGGGACTGGGTGCAGGGATCAGGGCTCTGGGCGCAGGGATCAGGGCGCAGGGATCAGGGCTCTGGGCGCAGGGATCAGGGCACTGGGCGCAGGGATCAGGGCTCTGGGTGCAGGGATCAGGGCTCTGGGTGCAGGGATCAGGGCTCTGGGTGCAGGGATCTGGGTGCAGGGATCTGGGTGCAGGGATCTGGGTGCAGGGATCAGGGCACTGGGTGCAGGGATCTGGGCACTGGGTGCAGGGATCAGGGAACTGGGTGCAGGGATCAGGGAACTGGGTGCAGGGCACTGGGTGCAGGGATCAGGGCACTGGGTGCAGGGATCAGGGCACTGGGTGCAGGGATCAGGGCACTGGGTGCAGGGATCAGGGTGCAGGGATCAGGGTGCAGGGATCAGGGACTGGGTGCAGGGATCAGGGCACTGGGTGCAGGGATCAGGGCACTGGGTGCAGGGATCAGGGCACTGGGTGCAGGGATCTGGGCACTGGGATCAGGGAACTGGGTGCAGGGATCAGGGAACTGGGTGCAGGGATCAGGGAACTGGGTGCAGGGATCAGGGAACTGGGTGCAGGGATCAGGGCACTGGGTGCAGGGATCAGGGCACTGGGTGCAGGGATCAGGGCACTGGGTGCAGGGATCAGGGCACTGGGTGCAGGGATCAGGGCACTGGGTGCAGGGATCAGGGCACTGGGTGCAGGGATCAGGGACTGGGTGCAGGGATCAGGGACTGGGTGCAGGGATCAGGGCACTGGGTGCAGGGATCAGGGCACTGGGTGCAGGGATCAGGGCACTGGGTGCAGGGATCAGGGCACTGGGTGCAGGGACCAGGGCACTGGGATCAGGGCCGGTACATAGAGCTCTCCAGCTCAGGACACGAACTAGGCCGCACATCCCCGGACTCTCATAGCTCCTCGCCGCCGGCTCTCACCCTCTCCGATCTTCTCCAGCTTCTCGTACTTCTGCATGTTGCCGGCACAGCTGTCAGGCCGCGGTCACACTGCGCATGTGCGACACCTCCCCGCCACGCCCACTTGCTCATCAGCCGTGCCCAGAGGCGGGTCTCTAGCATATCAATGGGCGGGGTTAATTCTGTACGAGGCGTGTCTTTAAAATTCTGCCTGTGACAGCGATCACAATGGTCAAGTCATACTGAGGGGCGTGGTTATCAGAATCACGTGATCTCTCTAGCGCTCGTCGGCCGCCATGTTGGTACACCTTTGCTTTGTTTAAAGGAGGCAGAATCCTCCGGGACATGGAGCGCCTCTATTGTGCTCACCTTTTATGACACAGCGGCCGCCATCTTGGTACACCTTTGTTGAGGTAGCATCAGTTGTACACATTACTCATGCTGCAGCCGCCATCTTGGTACACCTCTGTGTAGGGCGCAGCTGCTGTAATCAGGAACATGACACTACTAGGCCCCAATAGGCAGACATGGTGACTGGCCTGTATGTGCTGTAACTAGCAGCAGGGGACACCACTGGGGGGTCCCACAACTCTTCCACAGCACCCAGTGGTGGGCCCATCCCCTCCTGAGGTGCACTGTACATGGTCACTCTGTTAGAGGGTCACTTACCTGGCGGAGCATCACTGATAAAACCAGGCTGCTTCTGTCAGGTCTATAAATAATGCACCTGATAGTGGGGTGTCTGGCCATACTCCACCCGGTGGCCCCTCCACTGCATTCCCTCAATGGGCTCTTCCTGCCTCAGTCTGACGCTGCAGCCGGCAATCGCCCCACTACCTGGGGCTGTAGAGCGGCCCCCACACCCCACACCACCGTCTACTTGTATCATTGCTAAGCAGGGGCTGGGACTTCCATATTGCCTCTGGCCCTTCCCTCTGATCAGCCACAGGGGGAAGTGGAGCGCATCCAGGCCGCAGCCTATTGCACCGGGACCATGGGGCTCCTAAACACTGAGGGGCAAATCCGGAGTATAGCATGTGATCACATCCCAAAGAAAACGCCGTATTATTTCTATATAGCCATAGCAAACGCTTCCAGCTTAGTGTGTCTAGGAAATGCGTCACCTTTTATACAGAAATGACGGGCGACACGCCGTATGTCAATGTGGATCGTAGGGCGACACGCCGTATGTCAATGTGGATCGTAGAGCGACACACCGTATGTCAATGTGGATCGTAGGGCGACACACCGTATGTCAGTGTGGATCGTAGGGCGACACACCATATGTCAATGTGGATCGTAGAGCGACACACCATATGTCAATGTGGATCGTAGGGCGACACGCCGTATGTCAATGTGGATCGTAGGGCGACACCGTATGTCAGTGTGGATCGTAGGGCGACACACCGTATGTCAGTGTGGATCGTAGGGCGACACGCCGTATGTCAATGTGGATCGTAGGGCGACACGCCGTATGTCAATGTGGATCGTAGGGCGACACGCCGTATGTCAGTGTGGATCGTAGGGCGACACGCCGTATGTCAGTGTGGATCGTAGGGCGACACGCCGTATGTCAATGTGGATCGTAGGGCGACACGCCGTATGTCAATGTGGATCGTAGGGCGACACGCCGTATGTCAATGTGGATCGTAGGGCGACACACCGTATGTCAGTGTGGATCGTAGGGCGACACACCGTATGTCAATGTGGATCGTAGGGCGACACACCGTATGTCAATGTGGATCGTAGGGCGACACACCGTATGTCAATGTGGATCGTAGGGCGACACACCGTATGTCAATGTGGATCGTAGGGCGACACACCGTATGTCAATGTGGATCGTAGGGCGACACGCCGTATGTCAATGTGGATCGTAGGGCGACACACCGTATGTCAATGTGGATCGTAGGGCGACACACCGTATGTCAATGTGGATCGTACTGCCCTTTCCCTTGCTAAACAGTCATACTTCAGAATCCTCATTTCTACACAGTCTTCCAACCCCCGGCGCCTCTTTGCCACTGTTAACTCCCTCCTCTGCCCACCACCACCTCCTCTCCCTTCCTCATTGTCTGCTCTTGACTTTGCCACTTATTTCACATCCAAGATTGACTCCATACGTCAGGATATCACATCCCACCAGACCAGCAACCAGCCACCACCCATCCCGTGCCACCCCTCCCCTTCCCTCTTACCAACTCTGACATCTTTCTCCCATGTATCTGGCGAGGAAGTCATGGCCCTCATCCGTTCCTCCCCCCCCACAACCTCCCCGCTCGACCCTATCCCCTCCCACCTCCTCCGTTACCTCTCCCCTTCTGCCTGTTCCCATCTTGCCCACCTTCTCAATCTCTCCCTTTCATCAGGCACTGTCCCCTCTGTCTTCAAGCATGCTCTTGTCTCCCCTATTCTTAAAAAACCTACCCTTGATCCTAACACTCTCTCCAACTATCGACCCATCTCTCTCCTCCCCTTTGCCTCCAAACTTCTTGAGCGTATTGTCTATAATCGCCTCACTGCCTTTCTTTCCTCTCACTCACTGCTTGACCCATTCCAGTCTGGTTTCCGTTCTCTCCACTCCACTGAAACTGCCCTCACAAAAGTCTGCAATGACCTCCATGCAGCCAAATCTAAGGGCCACTACTCTCTGCTTATTCTTCTTGACCTCTCTGCTGCTTTTGACACTGTGGACCACCCTCTCCTTCTGCAAATCCTTCACTCTCTTGGTCTGCGTGATACTGCCCTCTCCTGGCTGTCCTCCTACCTCTCTGATCGTTCCTTCTCTGTCTCCTCTCATGATGCTACCTCCCCCCCCACTTCCACTAACTGTTGGTGTCCCCCAAGGCTCTGTTCTTGGTCCTCTCCTTTTCTCTCTCTATACGTCCTCTTTAGGTGAACTCATTAGTTCTTTTAACTTCCAATACCACCTCTATGCTGATGACACTCAAATCTACCTCTCCTCCCCTGATCTCTCCACGGCTCTCCTCACTCGTACCTCAAACTGTCTTTCTGCTATCTCTTCCTGGATGTCTCAGCGCTTTCTTAAACTCAACATGTCTAAGACTGAGCTGATCATCTTCCCACCCTCCCGCACAGCCTCACCTCCCACAATCTCATTATCCATTGATGGCACGACTATCTCCCCTAGCCCCCAAGTACGCTGTCTTGGCGTAATCCTTGACTCCCCCCTCTCCTTCAAACCGCACATTCAGCACCTCTCACAAACCTGTCATTTTCATCTCAAAAACATTTCTAGAATCAGACCTTTTCTCACCCAGGATGCCACTAAGATCATTATTCACTCACTGATTATTTCCAGACTGGACTACTGTAATCTCCTCTTAACTGGCCTCCCTGACAATTACCTCTCTCCACTCCAATCTATCCTCAATGCTGCTGCCCGGCTCATCTTCCTCACAAAACGCACTACGTCTACCTCCCCTCTCCTACAGGCCCTCCACTGGCTTCCCTTCCCTTTCAGAATCCAATTCAAACTTCTCACACTCACTTACAAAGCCCTCACCCACTCCTCTCCCATCTACATCTCTGACCTTATCTCCCTTTACTCTCCCACCCGTCCTCTTCGCTCTGCTAATGCACGCCGACTCTCCTGCCTACGGATTACTTCCTCCCACTCCTATCTCCAAGATTTTTCACGTGCTGCTCCCTTTCTCTGGAATTCTTTACCTCTCCCCCTCAGACTCTCCACCTCTCTACAAAACTTCAAACGGGCTCTTAAGACCCATTTCTTTACCAAACCTAGCCAAATCTCAACATAACCCTCTGTTCCACGCTCTCTATGTACCCCATCTGTGTCATCCCTGTCTGTCTACCCCTCCCCTTAGAATGTAAGCTCTCACGAGTAGGGCCCTCTTCCCTCATGTGCTTATACTTTTCTTACTTTAATAATCCTCAACTGCCCAGATCCCACAGTTTTTTGACCACCTGGAACTTATCTCTATGTTTACTGGTGAGTTATGCTTAGTTGCCCTGTACTTGTCCTATATTGTATTCAACTGTAAGTCACTGTTTTCCTATTTTTTATGTGCATTTGTACTCTGTAATTGGGCGCTGCGGAACCCTTGTGGCGCCATATAAATAAAGGATAATAATAATAATAATAATCGTAGGGCGACACACTGTATGTCAATGTGGATCGTAGGGCGACACACCGTATGTCAGTGTGGATCGTAGGGCGACACACCGTATGTCAATGTGGATCGTAGGGCGACACGCCGTATGTCAATGTGGATCGTAGGGCGACACGCCGTATGTCAGTGTGGATCGTAGGGCGACACACCATATGTCAATGTGGATCGTAGGGTGACACACCGTATATCAATGTGGATCGTAAGGCGACACACCGTATGTCAATGTGGATTGTAGGGCGACACACCGTATGTCAATGTGGATTGTAGGGCGACACACCGTATGTCAATGTGGATTGTAGGGCGACACACCGTATGTCAATGTGGATTGTAGGGCGACACACCGTATGTCAATGTGGATCGTAGGGCGACACACCGTATGTCAGTGTGGATCATAGGGCGACACACCGTATGTCAGTGTGGATCGTAGGGCGACACACCGTATGTCAATGTGGATCGTAGGGCGACACACCGTATGTCAATGTGGATCGTAAGGGCGACACACCGTATGTCAATGTGGATCGTAGGGCGACACACCGTATGTCAATGTGGATCGTAGGGCGACACACCGTATGTCAATGTGGATCGTAGGGCGACACACCGTATATCAATGTGGATCGTAGGGCGACACACCGTATGTCAATGTGGATTGTAGGGCGACACACCGTATGTCAATGTGGATCGTAGGGCGACACACCGTATGTCAATGTGGATCGTAGGGCGACACACCGTATGTCAATGTGGATCGTAGGGCGACACACCGTATGTCAATGTGGATTGTAGGGCGACACACCGTATGTCAATGTGGATCGTAGGGCGACACACCGTATGTCAATGTGGATCGTAGGGCGACACACCGTATGTCAATGTGGATCGTAGGGCGACACACCGTATGTCAATGTGGATCGTAGGGCGACACACCGTATGTCAATGTGGATCGTAGGGCGACACACAATAGGTTGTGCTGAACGGGAAGTCAATGTCATCATTCATAACCTGCCGACCTTCTGAATGGAACCCCCTAGCAGCAATCTCAGTGCAAAATGTGTCGGTAAATAAAAATGTGTCATATGTCAGCAGTGCAGAATGTGCCAGGGGTGGCAGTCATGTGACCGCCGGTCGGCTGACCGACAGTCACATGACCTCCTCCGTGAGCCCGACGGCTCACTATCCCGATGGTCGGCATGCCGAACAGCAGGGACTATTTCCACTCTTGCGTGTCCACGACACCCATAGAGTGGGAATAGAACCCGTGGCGACCGCAGGTCGCCACCGAGCCCGCAGCGTGGCGAGCGCAGCGAGCCCGCAAGGGGCTTGCTGCACTCGCCCCTCCCCGCCGGGATCCCGGCGTCGGTAAGGTGACCGGCGGTCAGCAGACCGCCGGTCACCCGTACTACACCCTGTGCCAGTAATGCAGAATGTGTTAGATGGAAGCCGTGTGCAAAAAAATGTTTCTGTTGGAACAGCAGTTGCTGGGGAAAAGCAACCTGTGACCCCCAAACCAGGTCCCAATTCATATGCGGGTGCTGTTTCTGGGACTAGGAGGGTGGGCAATGCACCCCAGATGAATGTGGGGGGAGGTTCAGCAATCAAGAGACGGAATGTCATCCAATTCAAATGGATAGGGGAGGGGGAGGGGCCATCAAAAGCAACGTTTTTAGAAACTACTTTTTCTTTGGGGTTTAATGCTAAGGATCTTTTTGCTCGCATATATCCTGTGAAAACACCTGACTTTGATTTAAGCTTTATAAGTTACAATGGTTTACAGGTCTTTTGGGGCATGTGGTCAGAGGCGTAACTAGGGTTTCTCTGACGTCCTAGTGGATGCTGGGAACTCCGTAAGGACAATGGGGAATAGCGGCTCCGCAGGTGACTGGGCACAACTAAAAGAAAGCTTTTAGACTACCTGGTGTGCACTGGCTCCTCCCACTATGACCCTCCTCCAGACCTCAGTTGGAATCTTGTGCCCGGCTGAGCTGGATGCACACTAGGGGCTCTCCTGAGCTCCTAGAAAGAAAGTTTATTTTAGGTTTTTTATTTTACAGTGAGACCTGCTGGCAACAGGCTCACTGCATCGAGGGACTAAGGGGAGAAGAAGCAAACCTACCTGCTTGCAGCTAGCTTGGGCTTCTTAGGCTACTGGACACCATTAGCTCCAGAGGGATCGACCGCATGGAACTGGCCTTGGTGTTCGTTCCCGGAGCCGCGCCGCCGTCCCCCTTACAGAGCCAGAAGCAAGAAGAGGTCCGGAAAATCGGCGGCAGAAGACATCAGTCTTCACCAAGGTAGCGCACAGCACTGCAGCTGTGCGCCATTGCTCCTCATGCACACTTCACACTCCGGTCACTGAGGGTGCAGGGCGCTGGGGGGGGCGCCCTGAGCAGCAATAAAAACACCTTGGCTGGAAAAAATACCACAATATATAGCCCCATAGGCTATATATGTGATAAATACCCCTGCCAGAATCCATAAAAAAGCGGGAGAAAAGTCTGCGAAAAAGGGGCGGCGCTATCTCCCTCAGCACACTGGCGCCATTTTCTCTTCACAGTGCAGCTGGAAGACAGCTCCCCAGGCTCTCCCCTGTAGTTTGCAGGCTCAAAGGGTTAAAAAGAGAGGGGGGGGCACTAAATTTAGGCGCAATATTGTATATACAAGCAGCTATTGGGGGAAAAATTCACTCAATATAGTGTTAATCCCTAAATTATATAGCGCTCTGGTGTGTGCTGGCATACTCTCTCTCTGTCTCCCCAAAGGGCTGTGTGGGGTCCTGTCCTCAGTCAGAGCATTCCCTGTGTGTGTGCGGTGTGTCGGTACGGCTGTGTCGACACGTTTGATGAGGAGGCTTATGTGGTGGCAGAGCAGATGTCGATAAATGTGATGTCGCCCCCTGTGGGGCCGACACCAGAGTGAATGGATAGGTGGAAGGTATAAACCGACAGTGTCAACTCCTTACATAAAAGGCTGGATGACGTAAAACAGCTGTGGGACAGCCGGCTTCTCAGCCGCGCCTGCCCAGGCGTCTCAAAAGCCATCAGGGGCTCAAAAACGCCCGCTCCCTCAGATGGCAGACACAGATGTCGACACGGAGTCTGACTCCAGTGTCGACGAGGTTGAGACATATACACAATCCACTAGGAACATCCGTTACATGATCCCGGCAATAAAAAATGTGTTACACATTTCTGACATTAACCCAAGTACCACTAAAAAAGGGTTTTATGTTTGGGGAGAAAAAGCAGGCAGTGTTTTGTTTCCCCATCAAATGAGTGAATGAAGTGTGAAAAAGCGTGGGTTCCCCCGATAAGAAACTGGTAATTTCTAAAAAGTTACTGATGGCGTACCCTTTCCCGCCAGAGGATAAGTTACGCTGGGAGATATCCCCTAGGGTGGATAAGGCGCTCACACGTTTGTCAAAAAAGGTGGCACTGCCGTCTTAGGATACGGCCACTTTGAAGGTACCTGCTGATAAAAAGCAGGAGGCTATCCTGAAGTCTGTATTTACACACTCAGGTACTAGACTGAGACCTGCAGATAGTGCTGCTGCAGCGTGGTCTGTGACCCTGTCAAACAGGGATACTATTTTGCGAACATAAGAGCATATTAAAGATGTCGTCTTATATATGAGGGATGCACAGAGGGATATTTTGCCGGCTGGCATCCAGAATTAATGCAATGTCCATTCTGTCAGGAGGGTATTAGAGACCCGACACTGGACAGGTGATGCTGACTTTAAAAGGCACATAGAGCCTTATAAGGGTGAGGAATTGTTTGGGGATGGTCTCTGGGACCTCGTATCCACAGCAACAGCTGGGAAGAAAATTTTTTACCTCAGGTTTCCTCACAGCCTAAGAAAGCACTGTATTATCAGGTACAGTCCTTTCGGCTTCAGAAAAGCAAGCGGGTCAAAGGCGATTCCTTTCTGCACAGAGACGAGGGAAGAGGGAAAAAGCTGCACCAGTCAGCCAGTTCCCAGAATCAAAATTCTTTCCCCGCTTCCTCTGAGTCCACTGCATGACGCGGGGGCTCCACAGGCGTAGCCAGTTACGGTGGGGGGGCCGCCTCAAAAATTTCAGCGATCAGTGGGCTCGCTCACAGGTGGATCCCTTGATCCTTCAAGTAGTATCTCAGGGGTACAAGCTGGAATCCGAGGCGTCTCCCCCCCGCCGTTTCCTCAAATCTGCCTTGCCGACAACTCCCTCAGGCAGGGAGGCTGTGCTAGAGGCAATTCACAAGTTGTATTCCCAGCAGGTGATAGTCAAGGTGCCCCTACTACAACAAGGACGGGGTTACTATTCCACACTGTTTGTGGTACCGAAACCGGACGGTTCGGTGAGACCCATGTTAAATTTGAAATCCTTGAACACATACATAAAAAAATTCAAGTTCAAGATGGAATCGCTCAGGGCGGTTATTGCAAGCCTGGAGGAGGGGGATTACATGGTATTCCTGGACATCAAGGATGCTTACTTACATGTCCCCATTTACCATCCTCACCAGGAGTACCTCAGATTTGTGGTACAGGATTGCCATTACCAATTCCAAACACTGCCGTTTGGACTGTCCACGGCACCGAGGGTCTTTACCAAGGTAATGGCAGAAATGATGATACTCCTTCGAAAAAAGGGAGTTTTAATTATCCCGTACTTGGACGATCTCCTTATAAAGGCGAGGTCCAAGGAGCAGTTGTTGGTCGGAGTAGCACTATCTCAGGAAGTGCTACAACAGCACGGATGGATTCTATACATTCCAAAGTCACAGCTGGTTCCTACCACACGCCTACTGTTCCTGGGGATGGTTCTGGACACAGAACAAAAAAAATAAGAATTTACTTACCGATAATTCTATTTCTCATAGTCCGTAGTGGATGCTGGGGACTCCGTAAGGACCATGGGGGATAGCGGCTCCGCAGGAGACTGGGCACATCTAAAGAAAGCTTTAGGACTATCTGGTGTGCACTGGCTCCTCCCCCTATGACCCTCCTCCAAGCCTCAGTTAGGATACTGTGCCCGGACGAGCGTACACAATAAGGAAGGATTTTGAATCCCGGGTAAGACTCATACCAGCCACACCAATCACACCGTACAACTTGTGATCTGAACCCAGTTAACAGCATGATAACAGAGGAGCCTCTAGAAAAGATGGCTCACTACAGCAATAACCCGATTTTTTGGTAACAATAACTATGTACCAGTATTGCAGACAATCCGCACTTGGGATGGGCGCCCAGCATCCACTACGGACTACGAGAAATAGAATTATCGGTAAGTAAATTCTTATTTTCTCTGACGTCCTAGTGGATGCTGGGGACTCCGTAAGGACCATGGGGATTATACCAAAGCTCCCAAACGGGCGGGAGAGTGCGGATGACTCTGCAGCACCAAATGAGAGAACTCCAGGTCCTCCTCAGCCAGGATATCAATTTTGTATAATTTTACAAACGCATTTGCTCCTGACCAAGTAGCTGCTCGGCAAAGTTGTAAAGCCGAGACCCCTCGGGCAGCCGCCCAAGATGAGCCCACCTTCCTTGTGGAGTGGGCATTTACAGATTTTTGGCTGTGGCAGGCCTGCCACAGAATGTGCAAGCTGAATTGTACTACAAATCCAACGAGCAATAGTCTGCTTAGAAGCAGGAGCACCCAGCTTGTTGGGTGCATACAGGATAAACAGCGAGTCAGATTTCCTGACTCCAGCCCTCCTGGAAACATATATTTTCAGGGCCCTGACAACGTCTAGCAACTTGGAGTCCTCCAAGTCCCTAGTAGCCGCAGGCACCACAAATAGGTTGGTTCAGGTGAAACGCTGAAACCACCTTAGGGAGAAACTGAGGACGAGTCCTCAATTCCGCCCTGTCCGAATGGAACATCAGATAAGGGCTTTTTTAGGATAAAGCCGCCAATTCTGACACGCGCCTGGCCCAGGCCAGGGCCAACAGCATGACCACTTTCCATGTGAGATATTTTAACTCCACAGATTTAAGTGGTTCAAACCAATGTGACTTTTGGAACCCAAAACTACATTGAAATCCCAAAGTGCCACTGGAGGCACAAAAGGAGGCTGTATATGCAGTACCCCTTTTACAAACGTCTGAACTACAGGACTGAAGCTAGTTCTTTTTGGAAGAAAATTGACAGGGCCGAAATTTGAACCTTAATGGACCCCAATTTCAGGCCCATAGACACTCCTGTTTGCAGGAAATGTAGGAATCGACCCAGTTGAATTTCCACCGTCGGGCCTTACTGGCCTCGCACCACGCAACATATTTTCGCCAATTGCGGTGATAATGTTTTTGCGGTTACATCCTTCCTGGCTTTGATCAGGATAGGGATGACTTCATCCGGAATGCCTTTTTTCCTTCAGGATCCGGCGTTCAACCGCCATGCCGTCAAACGCAGCCGCGGTAAGTCTTGGAACAGACAGGGTCCTTGCTGGAGCAGGTCCCTTCTTAGAGGTAGAGGCCACGGATCCTCCGTGAGCATCTCTTGAAGTTCCGGTTACCAAATCCTTCTTGGCCAATCCGGAGCCACGAATATAGTGCTTACTCCTCTCCATCTTATCAATCTCAGTACCTTGGGTATGAGAGGCAGAGGAGGGAACACATACCCTGACTGGTACACCCACGGTGTTACCAGAGCGTCTACAGCTATTGTCTGAGGGTCCCTGGACCTTTTATAATCATGTGGAAGACTTCTGGGTGAAGTCCCCACTCTCCCGGGTGGAGGTCGTGCTGAGGAAGTCTGCTTCCCAGTTGTCCACTCCCGGAATGAATACTGCTGACAGTGCTATCACATGATTTTCCGCCCAGCGAAGAATCCTTGCAGCTTCTGCCATTGCCCTCCTGCTTCTTGTGCCACCCCGTCTGTTTACGTGGGTGACTGCCGTGATGTTGTCCGACTGGATCAACACCGGCTGACCTTGAAGCAGAGGTCTTGCTAAGCTTAGAGCATTGTAAATGTCCCTTAGCTTCAGGATATTTATGTGAAGTGATGTCTCCAGGCTTGACCATAAGTCCTGGATATTCCTTCCCTGTGTGACTGCTCCCCAGCCTCGCAGGCTGGCATCCGTGGTTACCAGGACCCAGTCCTGAATGCCGAATCTGCGGCCCTCTAGAAGATGAGCACTCTGCAACCACCACAGGAGGGACACCCTTGTCCTTGGTGACAGGGTTATCCGCTGATGCATCTGAAGATGCGACCCGGACCATTTGTCCAGCAGGTCCCACTGGAAAGTTCTTGCGTGGAATCTGCCGAATGGGATTGCTTCGTAGGGAGCCACCATTTTACCCAGAACCCTTGTGCATTGATGCACTGAGACTTGGCTCGGTTTTAGGAGGTTCCTGACTAGCTCGGATAACTCCCTGGCTTTCTCCTCCGGTAGAAACACCTTTTTCTGGACTGTGTCCAGGATCATCCCTAGGAACAGAAGACAAGTCGTCGGAACCAGCTGCGATTTTGGAATATTGAGAATCCAACCGTGCTGCAGCAACACTACCTGAGATAGTGCTACACCGACCTCCAACTGTTCCCTGGATCTTACCCTTATCAGGGAATCGTCCAAGTAAGGGATAACTAAAATTCCCTTCCTTTGAAGGAATATCATCATTTCGGCCATTACCTTGGTAAAGACCCGGGGTGCCGTGGACCATCCATACGGCAGCGTCTGAACTGATAGTGACAGTTCTGTACCATAAACCTGAGGTACCCTTGGTGAGAAGGGTAAATTTTGACATGAAGGTAAGCATCCTTGATGTCCCGAGACATCATGTAGTCCCCTTCTTCCAGGTTCGCAATCACTGCTCTGAGTGACTCAATCTTGAATTTGAACCTCTGTATGTAAGTGTTCAAAGATTTTAGATTTAGAATCGGTCTCACCGAGCCGTCCGGCTTCGGTACCACAACAGTGTGGAATAATACCCCGTTCCCTGTTGCAGGAGGGGTATCTTGATAATCACCTGCTGGGAATACAGCTTGTGAATGGCTTCCAAAACTGTCTCCCTGTCAGAAGGAGACATCGGTAAAGCCGACTTTAGGAAACGGCGAGGGGGAGACGTCTCGAATTCTAATTTGTACCCCTGAGATATCACCTGAAGGATCCAGGGGTCTACTTGCGAGTGAGCCCACTGCGCGCTGAAATTCATTGAGACGGGCTCCCCACCGTGCCTGATTCTGCTTGTAAAGCCCCAGCGTATACTGAGGGCTTGGCAGAGGCGGGAGAGGGTTTCTGTTCCTGGGAACTGGCTGATTTCTGCAGCCTTTTTCCTCTCCCTCTGTCACGGGGCAGAAATGAGGAACCTTTTGCCCGCTTATCCACGAAAAGACTGCGCCTGATAATACGGCGTCTTCTCATGTTGAGAGGCGACCTGGGGTACAAACGTGGATTTCCCAGCTGTTGCCGTGGCCACCAGGTCTGAAAGACCGACCCCAAATAACTCCTCCCCTTAATAAGGCAATACTTCCAAATGCCGTTTGGAATACGCATCACCTGACCACTGACGTGTCCATAACCCTCTACTGGTAGAAATGGACAACGCACTTAGACTTGATGCCAGTCGGCAAATATTCCGCTGTGCATCACGCATATATAGAAATGCATCTTTCAAATGCTCTATAGGCAAAAATATACTGTCCCTATCTAGGGTATCAATATTTTCAGTCAGGGAATCCGACCACGCCAACCCAGCACTGCACATCCAGGCTGAGGCGATTGCTGGTCGCAGTATAACACCAGTATGTGTGTAAATACATTTTAGGATACCCTCCTGCTTTCTATCAGCAGGATCCTTAAGGGCGGCCATCTCAGGAGAGGATAGAACCCTTACAAGCGTGTGAGCGCTTTTTCCACCCTAGGGGGTGTTTCCCAACGCACCCTAACCTCTGGCGGGAAAGGATATAATGCCAATAACATTTTAGAAATTATCAGTTGTTATCGGGGGAAACCCACGCATCATCACACACCTCATTTAATTTCTCAGATTCAGGAAAACTACAGGTAGTTTTTCCTCACCGAACATAATACCCCTTTTTGGTGGTACTCGTATTATCAGAAATGTGTAAAACATTTTTCATTGCCTCAATCATGTAACGTGTGGCCCTACTGGAAGTCACATTTGTCTCTTCACCGTCGACACTGGAGTCAGTATCCGTGTCGGCGTCTATATCTGCCATCTGAGGTAACGGGCGCTTTAGAGCCCCTGACGGCCTATGAGACGTCTGGACAGGCACAAGCTGAGTAGCCGGCTGTCTCATGTCAACCACTGTCTTTTATACAGAGCTGACACTGTCACGTAATTCCTTCCAACAGTTCATCCACTCAGGTGTCGACCCCCTAGGGGGTGACATCACTATTACAGGCAATCTGCTCCGTCTCCACATCATTTTTCTCCTCATACATGTCGACACAAAAGTACCGACATACAGCACACACACAGGGAATGCTCTGATAGAGGACAGGACCCCACTAGCCCTTTGGGGAGACAGAGGGAGAGTTTGCCAGCACACACCAGAGCGCTATATATATACAGGGATAACCTTATATAAGTGTTTTTCCCCTTATAGCTGCTGTATAGTTAATACTGCGCCTAATTTGTGCCCCCCTCTCTTTTTTAACCCTTTCTGTAGTGTAGTGACTGCAGGGGAGAGCCAGGGAGCTTCCATCCAACGGAGCTGTGAGGGAAAATGGCGCCAGTGTGCTGAGGAGATAGGCTCCGCCCCCTTATCGGCGGCCTTATCACCCGTTTTTTAATGTATTTTGGCAGGGGTTAAATGCATCCATATAGCCCAGGAGCTATATGTGATGCATTTTTTGCCATCCAAGGTGTTTATTATTGCGTCTCAGGGCGCCACCCCCAGCGCCCTGCACCCTCAGTGACCGGAGTGTGAAGTGTGCTGAGAGCAATGGCGCACAGCTGCAGTGCAGTGCGCTACCTTGTTGAAGACAGGACGTCTTCTGCCGCCGATTTTCCGGACCTCTTCTGCCTTCTGGCTCTGTAAGGGGGCCGGCGGCGCGGCTCTGGGACCCATCCAAGCTGGGCCTGTGATCGTCCCTCTGGAGCTAATGTCCAGTAGCCTAAGAAGCCCAATCCACTCTGCACGCAGGTGAGTTCGCTTCTTCTCCCCTTAGTCCCTCGATGCAGTGAGCCTGTTGCCAGCAGGTCTCACTGAAAATAAAATCCTAAACTAAAACTTTCACTAAGAAGCTCAGGAGAGCCCCTAGTGTGCACCCTTCTCGTTCGGGCACAGAGATCTAACTGAGGCTTGGAGGAGGGTCATAGGGGGAGGAGCCAGTGCACACCAGATAGTCCTAAAGCTTTCTTTAGATGTGCCCAGTCTCCTGCGGAGCCGCTATCCCCCATGGTCCTTACGGAGTCCCCAGCATCCACTTAGGACGTTAGAGAAAAGTATTTCTCCCGCAGGAGAAAGCCAAGGAGCTGTCATCTCTAGTCAGAGACCTCCTGAAACCAAAACAGGTATCGGTGCATCACTGCACACGAGTCCTGGGAAAAATGATAGCTTCTTACGAAGCAGAATTCCATTCGGCAGGTTCCATGCAAGAACCTTTCAGTGGGACCTCTTGGACAAGTGGTCGGGATCGCATCTTCAGATGCATCGGCTGATAACCCTGTCTCCAATGACCAGGGTATCTCATCTGTGGTGGCTGCAGAGTGCTCATCTTCAAGAGGGCCGCAGATTCGGCATACAGGACTGGGTCCTGGTAATCACGGATGCCAGCCTTCGAGGCTGGGGGGCAGTCACACAGGGAAGAAATTTCCAAGGACTTTGGTCAAGTCAGGAGTCGTCCCTACACATAAATATTCTGGAACTGAGGGCCATTTACAATGCCCTAAGTCTGGCAAGGCCTCTGCTTCAAAACCAGCCGGTACTGATCCTATCAGACAACATCACGGCAGTCGCCCATGTAAACCGACAGGGCGGCACAAGAAGCAGGATGGCGATGGCAGAAGCCACAAGGATTCTCCAATGGGCGGAAAATCACGTCTTAGCACTGTCAGCAGTGTTCATTCCGGGAGTGGTCAACTGGGAAGCAGACTTCCTCAGCAGACACGACCTACACCCGGGAGAGTGGGGACTTCATCCAGAAGTCTTCCAACTGTTGGTAAACTGTTGGGAAAGGCCACAGGTGGACATGATGGCGTCCCGCCTAAACAAAAAACTAGATATTGCGCCAGGTCAAGGGACCCTCAGGCGATAGCTGTGGACGCTCTAGTGACACCGTGGGTGTACCAGTCGGTTTATGTATTCCCTCCTTTGCCTCTCATACCAAAGGTACTGAGAATAATAAGAAGACGAGGAGTAAGAACGATACTCGTGGTTCCGGATGGGCCAAGAAGAGCTTGGTACCCAGAACTTCAAGAAATTATATCAGAGGACCCATGGCCTCTACCGCTCAGACAGGATCTGCTACAGCAGGGGCCCTGTCTGTTCCAAGACTTACCGCGGCTGCGTTTGACGGCATGGCGGTTGAATTCCGGATCCTAAAGGAAAAGGGCATTCCGGAGGAAGTCATTCCTACGCTGATAAAAGCCAGGAAAGAAGTAACCGCAAACCATTATCACCGTATTTGGCGAAAATATGTTGTGTGGTGTGAGGCCAGGAAGGCCCCAACAGAGGAATTTCAGCTGGGTCGTTTTCTGCACTTCCTACAGTCAGGAGTGACTATGGGCCTAAACTTGGGTTCCATTAAGGTCCAGATTTCGGCTCTGTCGATTTTCTTCCAGAAAGAACTGGCTTCACTGCCTGGAGTTCAGACATTTGTAAAGGGAGTGCTACATATTCAGCCCCCTTTTGTGCCTCCTGTGGCACCTTGGGATCTCAACGTGGTGTTGAGTTTCCTAAAATCACATTGGTTTGAGCCACTTAAAACTGTGGATTTGAAATATCTCACGTGGAAAGTGGTCATGTTATTGGCCTTGGCTTCGGCCAGGCGTGTGTCAGAATTGGCGGCTTTGTCATGTAAAAGCCCTTATCTGATTTTCCATATGCATAGGGCAGAATTGAGGACTCGTCCCCAGTTTCTCCCTAAGGTGGTATCAGCTTTTCACTTGAACCAACCTATTGTAGTGCCTGCGGCTACTAGGGACTTGGAAGATTCCAAGTTACTGGACGTAGTCAGGCCTTAAAAATTTATATTTCCAGGATGGCTGGAGTCAGGAAAATTGACTCGCTTTTTATCCTGTAGGCACCCAACAAAATAGGTGCTCCTGCTTCTAAGCAGACTATTGCTCGCTGAATTTGTAGCACGATTCAGCTGGAGCATTCTGCGGCTGGATTGCCGCATCCTTAATCAGTAAAAGCCCATTCCACGAGGAAAGTGGGCTCATCTTGGGCGGCTGCCCGAGGGGTCTCGGCTTTACAACTTTGCCGAGCTGTAACTTGGTCAGGGGCAAACACGTTTGCAAAATTCTACAAATTTGATACCCTGGCTGAGGAGGACCTTGAGTTCTCTCATTCGGTGCTGCAGAGTCATCCGCACTCTCCCGCCCGTTTGGGAGCTTTGGTATAATCCCGATGGTCCTTACGGAGTTCCCAGCATCCACTAGGACGTCATAGAAAATAAGATTTTACTCACCGGTAAATCTATTTCTCGTAGTCCGTAGTGGATGCTGGGCGCCCATCCCAAGTGCGGATTGTCTGCAATACTTGTATGTAGTTATTGCCTAACTAAGGGTTATTGTTGAGCCATCTGTTGAGAGGCTCAGTTATATTTCATACTGTTAACTGGGTTTAATATCACAAGTTATACGGTGTGATTGGTGTGGCTGGTATGAGTCTTACCCGGGATTCAAAATCCTTTCCTTATTGTGTCAGCTCTTCCGGGCACAGTATCCTAACTGAGGCTTGGAGGAGGGTCATAGTGGGAGGAGCCAGTGCACACCAGGTAGTCTAAAAGCTTTCTTTTAGTTGTGCCCAGTCTCCTGCGGAGCCGCTATTCCCCATGGTCCTTACGGAGTTCCCAGCATCCACTACAGACTACGAGAAATAGATTTACCGGTGAGTAAAATCTTATTTTTTGGAGCCCAGGGCAAAATGTAAAATGGCGCCCCTCCCCCCCCCCGCCCCCCAAAGGAGAGAAAAAACATAGCAAAAGAAGCATGTGCGCGCAGCGAAAAAATGGGCGTGGCCACGCTCCAGAAGGGGTGTGGCCACTGAAAATGGCCCACAGTGCCAGTTACATTGCCCCCAGTGCCAGATACAATGCCCCACAGTGCCGGATACATGCCCCACAGTGCCAGTTACATTGCTTCACAGTGCCAGTTACATTGCCCCACAGTGTCGGATACATGCCCCACAGTGCCAGTTACATTGCCCCACAGTGCCGGATACATGCCCCACAGTGCCAATTGCATTGCCCCACAGTGCCAGATGCATTCCCCACAGTGCCAGATACAATGCCCCACAGTGCCAGATTCAATGCCCCACAGTGCCAGTTACATTGTCCCACAGTGCCAGATACAATGCCCCACGGTGCCAGATACAATGCCCCACGGTGCCAGATACATGCCCCACGGTGCCAGTTACATTGCCCCACAGTGCCAGTTACATTGCCCCACAGTGCCGGATACATGCCCCACAGTGCCAATTGCATTGCCCCACGGTGCCAGATACAATGCCCCACAGTGCCGGATACATGCCCCACAGTGCCAGTTACATTGCCCCACAGTGCCGGATACATGCCCCACAGTGCCAATTGCATTGCCCCCCAGTGCCAGATACAATGCCCCACAGTGCCAGATACAATGCCCCACAGTGCCAGTTACATTGCCCCACAGTGCCAGTTACATTGCCCCACAGTGCTAGATACATGCCCCACAGTGCCAGTTACATTGTCCCCCAGTGCCAGATACAATGCCCCACAGTGCCGGATACATGCCCCACAGTGCCAGTTACATTGCCCCACAGTGCCAGTTACATGCCCCACTGTGCCAGATACATTGTCCCACAGTGCCAGATACAATGCCCCACAGTGCCAGTTACATGCCCCACAGTGCCAGTTACATTGCCCCACAGTGCCAGATACAATGCCCTACAGTGCCAGTTACATTGCCCCACAGTGCCAGATACAATGCCCCACAGTGCCAGTTACATGCCCCACTGTGCCAGATACATGCCCCACAGTGCCAGTTACATTGCCCCACAGTGCCAGTTACATGCCCCACTGTGCCAGATACATGCCCCACAGTGCCAGTTACATTGCCCCACAGTGCCAGATACATGCCCCACAGTGCCAGATATATTGTCCCACAGTGCCAGTTACATTGCCCCACAGTGCCAGATACATGCCCCACAGTGCCAGATACATGCCCCACAGTGCCAGATACATTGCCCCACAGTGCCAGATACAATGCCCCACAGTGCCAGTTACATTGTCCCACAGTGCCAGATACATGCCCCACACTGTGCCTGATACATGCCCCACTGTGCCAGATACATGCCCCACACTGTGCCTGATACATGCCCCACTGTGCCAGTTACATGCCCCACTGTGCTCCCCCCCCCCCCTCTTTCCCCCGGTCACTTACCGAGTCACCGCCGCGGCGCCGCCGCTTGTTCTATGTGAGGGGAGGAGAGCGCCTCTCATTCCCCTCACCACTCCAGGACAGGTCTCCGGCGGCTGTGTGGCGCCGGTTCGCTAGCCAATCAGAGCTCGCGGACCGGCAGCCAATCAGGAGCCGGTCCGCAAGCTCTAATTGGCTAACGCCGCCGGAGGCCGGACACAGCAGCGCTGCTAGGGCTTTCAGCGGCGGTGAGGGGAGGGAGAGACGGTGCGCTCTCCTCCCCTCACATTTCGGCTTTCGGCATGACGGGGGCGAGTGGGGCATGATGCCCTGGCCGCCGCCGGCGCCCCCCTCTCCTGGGCCTGCCAAGGCGCCCAGGGCACGTGCCCCACTCGCCCTACCCTAGATACGCCTCTGCATGTGGTTAATGAATAAAACAAGCCAACCATATAGTTCCTATAGAGCAACCCTGGTAACAAAGCAGGATAAAGTAAAAGTCGCAATACTTGTAAGAAATTAGTCCATACCGTCCCTAGACATACGTTACTGGTTGTCTCCATATTGTGATGTCCTTTCATGTTTAGTCATAACTGATTATACAATGGAAGTATGGGGATGATTTGATGTTTGCCTCCAAAGTAAGTTGAAAGAAAAAAAATAAGAATTTATTCACCGGTAATTCTATTTCTCGTAGTCCGTAGTGGATGCTGGGTACTCCGTAAGGACCATGGGGTATAGACGGGCTCCGCAGGAGACTGGGCACTCTTAAAAGAAAGATTAGGTACTATATCTGGTGTGCACTGGCTCCTCCCTCTATGCCCCTCCTCCAGACCTCAGTTAGGGAAACTGTGCCCGGAAGAGCTGACATTACTAGGAAAGGATTTGGAATCCAGGGTAAGACTCATACCAGCCACACCAATCACACCGTACAACTCGTGATAACCATACCCAGTTAACAGTATGAACAATAACTGAGCCTCTCTCAACAGATGGCTCATACAATAACCCTTTAGTTAAGCAATAACTATATACATGTATTGCAGAGAGTCCGCACTTGAGACGGGCTCCCAGCATCCACTACGGACTACGAGAAATAGAATTACCGGTGAGTAAATTCTTATTTTCTCTGACGTCCTAGTGGATGCTGGGTACTCCGTAAGGACCATGGGGATTATACCAAAGCTCCCAAACGGGCGGGAGAGTACGGATGACTCTGCAGCACCGAATGAGCAAACTCAAGGTCCTCCTCAGCCAGGGTATCAAACTTGTAGAATTTTGCAAAAGTGTTTGAACCCGACCAAGTAGCATCTCGGCAAAGTTGTAAAGCCGAGACCCCTCGGGCAGCCGCCCAAGAAGAGCCCACCTTCCTCGTGGAATGGGCTTTTACTAATTTAGGATGCGGCAGTCCAGCCACAGAATGTGCAAGCTGAATTGTACTACAGAACCAGCGAGCAATAGTCTGCTTAGAAGCAGGAGCACCCAGCTTGTTGGGTGCATGCAGGATAAATAGCGAGTCAGTTTTTCTGACTCTAGCCGTCCTGGAAACATAATGTTTCAGGGCCCGGACTACGTCCAGCAACTTGGAATCCTCCAAGTCCCTAGTAGCCGCAGGCACCACAATAGGTTGGTTCAAATGAAACGATGATACCACCTTAGGGAGAAATTGGGGACGAGTCCTCCATTCTGCCCTTTCCATATAGAAGATCAGATATGGGGTTTTACATGACAAAGCCGCCAATGACCACTTTCCACGTGAGATATTTTAGCTCCACGGTCTTAAGTGGCTCAAACCAGTGGGATTTTAGGAAATCCAACACAACGTTGAGATCCCAAGGTGCCACTGGAGGCACAAAAGGGGCTGAATATGCAGCACCCCTGTAACAACGTCCGAACTTCAGGCAGTGAAGCCAGTTCTTTTTGAGAGAAAAAGGGGTAGGGCCGAAATCTTGGCCTTTATGGATCCTAATTTTAGACCCATAGTCACTCCTGACTGTAGGAAGTGCAGGAATCGACGCCCCTGGAATTCCTCTGTAGGGCCTTCCCGGCCACACACCAAGCAACCTATTTTCGCCATATACAGTGAAAAAGTCTTGCTGTCACGTCTTTCCTAGCCTTTATCAGCGTAGGAATAACTGCATCCGGAATGCCCTTTTCCGCTAGGATCCGGCGTTCAACCGCCATGCCGTCCAACGCAGCCGCGGTAAGTCTTGGATCAGAAAGGGTCCCTGTTGCAACATGTCCTGACTGAAAGGCAGAGGCCATGGGTCCTCTGAGAGCATTTCTTGCAGTTCCGGGTACCGAGTCGTTCTTGGCCAATCCGGAGCAAAGAATATTGTTCACACTCCTCCGTTTATTACAATTCTCAGCCCTTGGGTCTGAGAGGAAGAGGAGGGAATATATAGACCGACTGGAACACCCACGGTGTTACTAGTGCGACCACAGCTATCGCCTGAGAGTCCCTTGACCCAGCGTAAAACCTTTTTTATCTTTTTATTGAGGTGGGACGCCATGTAGTCCACCTGAGGCAGTTTCCATCAATTTGCAAAACTGCGTGAAGACTTCCTGATGAAGTCACCACTTTCCCGGGTGGAGGTCGTGTCCACTCCCGGAATGAACACTGCTGACAGTGTGCTTACTTGATTCTCCGCCCAGCGAAGAATTCTGGTGGCTTCTACCCTAGCCACCCTGCTCCTTGTGCCGCCCTGGCGGATTACATGAGCCCCTGCGGTCTGACTGGATCAGAACCGGTTGGTCGCGAAGCAGGAACTCCGCTTGACTTAGGGCGTTGTATATGGCCCTTAGTTCCAGGATATTGATGTGAAGGCAAGTCTGTTGGCTTGACCACAAACCTTGGAATTTTCTTCCCTGTGTAACTGCCCCCCACCCTCGGAGGCTTGCATCCGTGGTCACCAGGACCCAGTCCTGAATGCCGAATCTGCGGCCCTCGAGAAGGTGAGCACTCCGCAGCCACCACAGGAGAGACACCCTGGCCCTGGGGGATAGGGTGATTAACCGATGCATCTGAAGATGTGATCCGGACCACTTGTCCAGTAAGTTCCATTGTCCTTGCATGGAACCAGCCGAAGGGGATGGCCTCGTATGATGCCATCATCCTTCCCAGGACTCGAGTGCAGTGATGCACTGACACCTGTTTTGGTTTTCAATGGATTCCTGACCAGTGTCATGAGCTCCTGAGCTCTCTCTATCGGGAGATAAACCCTCTTCTGGTCTGTGTCTAGGATCATGCCTAGGCGAGGCAGATGAGCTGTAGGAACCAACTGCGACTTCGGAATATATAGAATCCAGTTGTGTTGCCGTTTCACTTCCAGAGAAGGTGATACGCTGTCCAGCAACTGCTCTCTTGATCTCGCTTTTATGAGGAGATCATCCAAGTATGTGATAATAGTGACACCTTGCTTCCGCAGGAGCACCATCATATCCGCCATTACCTTGGTGAAATTGGTAATGACAATCCCGTACCGCAATTCTGAGGTACGCCTGATGAGGTGGATAAATGGGGACATGAAGGTATGCATCCCTTATGTCCCGATTCATTTCAGGCTTGCAATGACCGCTCTTAGCGATTCCATCTTGAACCTGAACCTTTTCAGGTATATGTTCAGGGATTTTAATACAATATGGGATCTAACCGAACCGTCTGGTTTCGGGATTATAACATGGTCGAATAATAACACCCTCTTGTTGAAGGAGGGGACCCTTGACCACCACCTGTTGAAGATACAATTTACGAATTGCAGTTAACACTGGCTCCCTCTCTTGGGGGGAAGCCCGCCGGGTCCTCGGTGAGGGGGCATCTTCTCACAGTCCAGCCTGTATCCCTGCGATACAATTTCTATTGCCCAGGGATCTAACAGGGAGTGAACCCACTTGTGGCTGAACTTACGAAGGCGTGTCCCCACCGGGCCTAGCTCCGCCTGTGGAGCCCCAGCGACATGCGGTGGATTTTTGTAGAGGCCGTGGAGGACTTCTGTTCCTGGGGACTAGCTGTGTTGTACAGCTTCTTTCCTCTGCCCCCGGCTCTGACAAGAAAGGACGCACCTCAGACTTTCTTGTTTCTTTATTCGAAAAGCTACATTTAATAATGTCGTGCTTTCCTAGGCTGTGCAGGAATATAAGGCAAAATATCAGAATTACCAGCTATAGCTGTGGAGACCAGGCCCGAGAACCTTTCTCCACACAATCCTCAGCCTTCCATATGCCTCTTAAGTCGGCATCATCTGTCCAATGTATATTCTACAGGACACGTCAAGCAGAAATCGACATAGCTTTTGTCTCTAGGACCCAGTATACTCATGTCCCTTTGGGCATGCTTTATAATTATATATCTATCACTTAAGACAGCATCTTAAAATATTTATATGCATACTAGGGTCTCAATCTCTGCTGATAAGGTACCTGTCCACGCTGCCACAGCGCTATAAACCCATGCCGACACAATCGCCGGTCTGGGTAGTATACTAGAATGTGCACACTATCTGCAGGATCCCTGAGAATAGCTAGTGCAAACAGGACACCCAAGGGGAAGATTCTCAACACATCCTGGCCCTAGTGGGAAAAGGATACAGCCTGAGAATTCTCTTGTGGGAAGCTGCCGTCTCTTGTCTGGAGATTCCCGCTCTTTTTCCTCATGAGAGGAGGGAAATTTACCTCAGCATTCTTCCCCTTAACATGTGTACTCTCGTGTCAGGGACAGATGAGTCATCAGTGATATGCAAATCATCTTTTATTCCAATAATCATATATTGAATATCTTTTAGCCCTCTTGGCTGTAACTTTGCATTATCGTAGTCGACAGTGGAGTTAAACTCCGTGTCGATACTTTGTTATTTTGGATAGTGAACATAGAGAGACTCTGAAGGACTCTGTGACATAGGGACAGACCAGGGTAGATTTCCTTTCTGTTCCCTAACCTTTTGTGCAATAATTTTACCTCAGCACTTACACATATCCAAACAGGTGTCGGCGTTGTCGACGGACACACCCTCCCACACACATATCCGCTCTATCACCTCCTTAGAGGAGCCTTTTACCTCAGACATGTCGACACACGCGTACCGACACACCACACACACAGGGGATGCTCTATTTGAAGACAGTTCCCCCACCAGGCCCTTTGGAGAGACAGAGAGAGTATGCCAGCACACACCACAGCGCTATATAATACAGGGATGTACACTATACTGAGTGATTTTTCCCCTATAGCAGCTTATATACACAGTTCTGCGCCTAAATTTATGTGCCCCCTCTCTTTTTTACCCTTTGTGTACCAGGATACTGCAGGGGAGAGCCTGGTGAGCTTCCTTCCAGCTGAGCTGTGAAGAGAAAATGGCGCCGGTGTGCTGAGGAAGAAGGCCCGGCCCCCTCAGCGGCGGGCTTCTGTCCTTTTATGTACTTTAATGGCGGGGGTTAATGCACATATACAGTTTATCAGACTGTATTATGTGCTTTTCGCCAAGTAAGGTAATCTAATTGCTGCCCAGGGCGCCCCCCCCCCCCAGCGCCCTGCACCCATCAGTGACCGGAGTGTGTGGTGTGCTAAGGGAGGAATGGCGCACAGCTGCAGTGCTGTGCGCTACCTTAATGAAGACCGGAGTCTTCAGCCGCCGATTTTCAACTTCTCTTCGTTCTTCTGGCTCTGCAAGGGGGACGGCGGCGCGGCTCCGGGACCGGACGACCGAGGACTGGGCCTGTGTTCGATCCCTCTGGAGCTAATGGTGTCCAGTAGCCTTAGAAGCCCAAGCTAGCTGCAAGCAGGTAGGTTCGCTTCTCTCCCCTCAGTCCCACGTAGCAGTGAGTCTGTTGCCAGCAGATCTCACTGAAAATAAAAAACCTAACAAATACTTTCTTTTCTAGGAAGCTCAGGAGAGCCCCTAGGGTGCATCCAGCTCTGGCCGGGCACAGATACTAACTGAGGTCTGGAGGAGGGGCATAGAGGGAGGAGCCAGTGCACACCAGATATAGTACCTAATCTTTCTTTTAAGAGTGCCCAGTCTCCTGCGGAGCCCGTCTATACCCCATGGTCCTTACGGAGTACCCAGCATCCACTAGGACGTCAGAGAAAGAGGAGTTAGAGGTAAGAAAGTGGGGGAGGTGGCCATAGTTACGGGAACAAAAGGAAAAGGTAAAGCTAAAGAGAAGAAACCAGTGGAAGTGGATATGAGTGAAGATGGAAATGACTCTCAAGGGGGTCTAGAGTGGGATCCCACTGGCACTGAGCTAATAGAAGAAACAAGGTTTGAGGGGGAGACGGTGGATTTAGGGAAGGATGAGTCCTTGAAGATGAAGGATGTGGTGGAGGAAACTCCAGAATCAGTGGCTTTAGACGTTGGTGTGGATGAACTGGTTGAATTACCTAGAAACCTAGACATTAGTCCAGTGACTAAGTTTGCCCCAAGACCTCCTGACCCAGACCCCACCGGATGGGCTAGAGATGGATAAAGGAAAGAGGGTGCAGATCTGGGGTGAAGGTGTGTGTATCTGGTATGATGGAAGGGGAGGGGGTAGAAGTTGTTAGTGATATGCAAAGAGAAGGTGGGCAAGGTCCTGCTTTATAATCAAGAAACATGGATCCCCAACCCATACGATGTGCCACCATTAATGTGGCTTCCGTAGTTTCCGAACGTGCTCGTTTTATGGACTTTGATTTTTTCAACACGGTTGAGGTTGATTTTTTTATTTTTGCAGGAGACCAGAATTAGTGAGTTGACCACCCTCCACAGGGCTAAGCATGAGTGGAGGCGGATGCCTTCTTACTGGTCTCTTGCGGCTGAGCCGTACAGTGGGGTAGCAGTACTTTTTACTGGTATGGTAACCATGCACAAGATTATAGAACTACAGGCAGGTCGGTGTATGATTTTAGATGTCAACCTGAGGGGACATGACCTAAGGCTGATTAACATCTATGGGCCTCAGTCACGTTGGGATAGGAAATGTCTCTTCAGGGAGATAAAAACCATTCCTTTTTATGGCCCAGCAGATTGTCTTTGGAGGTGATTTCAATACCATCATTAGGCCAAAGGACAGGGGAGTTTCAAGGACAACCCTGGGTTTTGACTCTTATTTTTTCCTTAGTATGATTAGGCAGGCGGTCTGGTGGATGTGCATGTTCGCCATTTACCAGACCTCACAGGTTATACTTATTTTAGTGGTAGTCGCAGGCCTAGGATAGATAGATTTTTTGTGAAGGAGTCCTCAAAAACTTTGCCTCCAGAGGAAAAGTTAGTAGAGTTCTCCGATCACGTTTTTCTCTCCGTCACTTTGAATGCTTCAGAAAACCCTCAGAAAGGGCGTTTGAGTTCTGAGCTCCTAAAAGAAGAATTAGACAATCCTTCAAGGACTTCTTTCAATCTCAGGAGTCACTTTTGGAGGTGGGTTGGAGTAGATCTGAGTGGTGGGAGGTAGTGAAAAAGAGAACTCAGAAGCTTTTCTGTAGGCTAGTAGCCATGAAAAACTTGAGAAGACAGAATACCTACCATAGCCTGAGAAGGAAAATAGGATTTTATATACCTACCCGTAAAACATTTTCTCGTAGTCCGTAGAGGATGCTGGGGTCCATTTTAGTACCATGGGGTATAGACGGGTCCACTAGGAGCCACTGGCACTTTAAGAGTTTAATAGTGTGGGCTGGCTCCTCCCTATATGCCCCTCCTACCAGACTCAGTCTAGAATCTGTGCCCGAGGAGACGGAAATACTTCGAGAGAAGTAATACAGAGATAGTGGTGAGATTCACCCCAGCTCACACAGAACAAAAGGAAAGCCAAGCTAACCAACGCAAAACGATTCAGCAACGGCTGAACCAACAATACTTAACCAAGTAACTGTGCAGGAAACACGAAGCACTGGGCGGGCGCCCAGCATCCTCTACGGACTACGAGAAAAGGATGTACCGGCAGGTATATAAAATCCTATTTTCTCTTACCATGGGGATGTACCAAAGCTCCCAGTATGGGAGGGAGAGTGCTGTGGTTTCTGCAGAACAAATTTACCAAACTTTAGGTCCTCAGAGGCCAAAGTATCGAACTTGTAGAACTTAGCAAGCATGTTCGACCCTGACCAAGTTGCTGCTCGACAAAGTTGAATAGCCAAGACACCCCGGGCAGCTGCCCAGGAAGAACCCACTTTACGGGTAGAGTGGGCCTGAACAGATTTTTGGACACGGCAATACCACCATAGAATAAGCATGCTGGATAGTGAACCTGATCTAGCGAGAAATTGTCTGCTTAGAAGCAGGACACCCAATCCGGTTGGGATCATAAAGGAAAAATAGTACTTTCAACCTCCTGTGACGAGTAGTTCTCTTCACATATATTTTCAAAGGCCGCACAACATCCAAGGATTTTGAGGTAATCGAGGTGTCAGTAGCCACTGGCACCACAATAGGCTGGTTAATATGAAAAGCCGACACAACCTTTGGAAGAAATTGCTGATGCGTTCTGAGCTCAGCTCTATTCTCATGGAAAATCAAGTAGGGGCTCTTGTGCGACAATGCCTCCAATTCTGACGCACGTCAAACAGATGCCATTGCCAACAGTGTGACCACCTTCCAAGTAAGAAACTTCAAATCTACCTCCTGTAAAAGCTCAAACCAATCCGATTGCAGGAACTGCAGCACCACATTGGGATCACAAGGTGCCGTGGGAGGCACAAAGGGTGGTTGGATGTGCAGAACCCCTTTCAAGAATGTCTGAACCTCAGGAAGAGAAGCCAATTGTTTCTGGAAGAAAATGGACAAGGCCAAAATTTGGACCTTTATGGAGCCCAAGCGTAGGCCCGCATCCACACCTGCTTGCAGAAAAAGGAGAAATTTACCTAGTTGAAAATACAACATTAGAAATTTCTTGGATTCACACCAAGACACATTTTTTACAAATCTGATGGTAATGCTTAGACGTTACTCCCTTCCTAGCCTGGATTAGAGTAGGAATGACCTTGTTTGGAATGCCCTTCCATGCTAAGATCTGGCGTTCAACCTCCATGCCGTCAAACGTAACCGTGGTAAGTCTTGATAAGCAAACGGCCCCCGTTGCAGAAGGTCCTCGCGAAGAGGAAGAGGCCTCGGATCCTCCAGCAGTAATTCTAGAAGATCCGCGTACCAAGCCCTTCTTGGCCAGTCCGGAGCAATGAGGATTGCTGGAACTCTTGCTATTTTTATTATCCTGAGAATTCTTGGGATGAGTGGAAGTGGAGGAAACACATACACTGACCAGAACACCCACGGAGTTACCAGGGCATCCACCGCCACTGCTTGTGGGTCTCATGACCTGGAACAGTACCTCCGAAACTTCTTGTTGAGGCTAGAGGCCATCATGTCTATCTGAGGTACGCCCCAACGGCTTGTTACCTCCGCGAATACCTCCGGGTGGAGGCCCCATTATCCTGGATGGAGATCGTGTCTGCTGAGGAAGTCTGCATCCCAGTTGTCCACTCCCGGAATGAAGATCGCCGACAGCGCCAGTGCATGTCTTTCTGCCCAGAGGAGGATTCTTGTTACCTCTGACATCGCAGCCCTGCTCTTCGTTCCGCCTTGCCTGTTTATGTAGGACACCGCTGTGACGTTGTCCGACTGAACATGAAGGCCGTTGTATGTGGCCCTTAGTTCCAGAACGTTTATTGGAAGGAGAGATTCCTGACTTGACCATCTTCCTTGGAAGTTTTCCCCTTGGGTTTCTGCTTAAGACCCTCTGAGACTTCCATCCGTGGTTAGAAGGATCCAATTCTGAATCCCGAACCTGCAGCCCTCGAGTAGGTGAGAAGTTTGGCGCCACCAGGAGAGAAATTCTGGCTTTCGGCAACAGGCGTATCCGCTGGTGCATGTGAAGATGTGAACCTGACAACTTGTCCAGGAGATCCAGCTGGAAGAACTGTGCATGGAATCTTCCATATTGTAGAGCCCCGTAGGAGGCCACCATCTTTCCCAGAAGTCTTTATTTAATTTCTATTCATATATCACTCTTAATCACACTTAATGCAGAACTCACATAAAAATAATACATATCCTATTTATCATATAGGCATATGTCATGTTGGGTAAGAGTCAATCACTCCCTCCCTTTCCTTCCCCCTGTCACCCATACGTCCTCTTGTTTGTACACTTTAATTGATGATATATGGCACCCTTTATCATTCACCACAAGTTCTTTGCTTTCTCTCTTTACGTAATGGGGTCTTATAGCTTGCAATCTTCGTTTTTTATTCCCCTCATATTTCACATTCTTTTGCACACTTTATATTAGCACTATGCTAATTGAGTCACCATGTCACTTTTTTATCAGCAATAATTATTTTCATTCACAGTCACTATTTACAAACACACATAATGTGGGAGTCATAATTAATAAACCCACCATCGCACTTTGAGATAATATAGGACCACTAATATATATTATATTATGCTGGTCAATAATAATAATCACATAAAAAAATAAAAAAAAATCAGGCACATATACTCACTGAATTAATATTATTAATATAGATATATTTTTATAATCAAGATAACAAACAGACACAGTGTCAATAACCATGATAATAAATGGAGTGTCTGCTTAAGAATAAAGATGAATATAGTCATCATAAGTGTGTATCTAATTATTAGTATAGATGACTATAATATCTACCTTGATAAGCTAGAATAGGAATGGAAAACCAATCTGGCATCTATGATCAGAGCCGGCCTTAGGTATAGGCAAACTAGGCAAATGCCTAGGGCATTTGGTATGCTTAGGGGCACCAGCAGCTTCTGCTGATTAAAATGATATGCGGCATGCCTATATTCTGTGTGTGACTGCGGCTGTATCTGCATAAGAAATGCTACGTTGCAGTGTATTGCTGGAAATCACTGTAATGTAGCATTTCGTATGCAGATACAGCCACAGTCGCACACAGAATATAGGCATGCTGCATATCAGTTTAATCAGCAGAAGCTGCTTGTGCATCCTAGCCATAAAGTAATGCAAATAAGATGCATTTTCATAAACAAAAGGCGCCCAACGTTAGCAGAGCTGCCAGCTGACTCATGCCAGGCATCTCCTTCAGAACTAGCGGCGGTGCTAGGGGGCACCAGCCAAAATCTTGCCTAGGGCATCATATTGGTTAGGGCCGGCTCTGTCTATGATAACATACATATAGTTTCAGTCCGTGTGGTAAAAGGACAAACACATAGTATAACCATATTCATTTTATGCTTTTCAGTATAGCTGCTATATGCTCATGTCAAATAATTAGGAACTAGTAGAATTCATCTATAAATGATATACGTAATTACATCCGTGGACCTATATTATATACAGGTCACAGGGCTGATACAGACATCAGACATGTATATCTGTAATTATACCATCGGTAAAAACGACTGCCGAGCGTTACAAATGCGGTCTGCGTATAACCCTTCTATAGAAATGAATAAATACAGTCACAGACACAATATAGTGGAAGCTAAAAGGCAGTATATCAAACTAACTCAGTGAATATGAATGTATTAATACAGCTGACAGGGTTTCAATGTCCGGTAATGTCCGAGAGTACAACGCGATGAATAGACGTTGCCATGACAACCAAACAGTCCTGTCACTGGCTCCCCGAGTCATGTGACTAATGGAGCAATATCGCGATTGGCCGAGAGTCACATGTGACCAAGCAACCACCGCTGATTGGATCACTAAGAGAGCTCAAATATCATGCCTGGAGAGGCATTCTGGTTCAGCCCTGACGAAGCTGTCAGAGTAACGGCGGAACACGCGTGTGGGCAGCGTGTCTCCGCGTGTTTCTGTGTCCATGTTAGATTAAAATCAGGCATGTCCAAACTGCGGCCCTCCAGCTGTTGAGAAACTACACATCCCAGCATGCCCTGACACAGCTTTAGCATTCTCTGACAGCAAAACTGTGTCAGGGCATGCTGGGATATGTAGTTTCACAACAGCTGGAGGGCCGCAGTTTGGACATGCCTGGATTAAATGTTTAGTCACCTTATCCATCAATCTGCTTAGCTAGATAGAATATCAGCAGGAGATAGCAGGATAAATGATCATTGAATCTTGGAGAGTTACATCTCTGCTCAGCAGTCAATAATACTGTGAACTGACAGGCAACGCAGCATTAGTTGTCAGAATCACTGAGGGGCAGATTTATTAAGCTCGGGGAAGTGATAAAGTGGATGGTGATAAAGGACCAGCCAATCAGATCCTAACTACCATGTCACACGGTGGGTTTGAAAAATGACAGTTAGGAGCTGACTGGCTGGTGCTTTATCACCTGCCAATTTATCACTCCACCGAGCTTAATAAATCTGCCCCTGAGTGCATACAGGGAGCAGGAGGCATAGCCCTAAGTTACTAAAGACACGCTGGGTGTTCATTTGTTAAAGTGATAGTATCACTGAGTATTTATTACATATTTAAGCAGCTGCAACTGCAACTGTATTACCTAGCGTTTATGATACAATTGAACAGATATAACTATAATGAATGGTGTCAAACAATTACTTAAATCAGCCCAATATAATCACCATGTGCAGTGAATGCTACCATCATTATTAGGAGGCAGTGGATATAATAACACTGAATCATATAGAGGGACTTCTCTATTCACTATGTATTAATAGAGAGAATTAATAAGTAACATAGCATTAGCTGAAAAATCCTTTGAGAACATATAAGGAATAAAAGGCACTGCCTCAAGCCAAGAAAGATACATAGTATCTCTATATGATAAATTTGGCAGTACCACCAAGCACATGTGATACAATTGAGCAGATGTAATTGCAACAAATGTTTCCAATAAACTCTTCATGTCAGTCAAATAACACACAGTAATATATGTGACGTAATGTGGCAGTTATAAACACAACAATATTCTAACCTCGAAATATAATTAAATCCTCTTTTGAACCGCTGCTATCTACTTATATTAAACAAAGGGTTTTTCTTTTTCCCTTGAAATAAATATATGAGACAGTTAACGGTGATGCATAATTTAGCAATGTGCTGATATTTCCTAAAAAATGAAGGTGTTTTTCTTCTATGGATAATAACATTCTGAATACCTAATATGTACAATTGACTGTCATGTATTTGATTATGATTGATACAGTCCTCAATAAATGAAGGTGCTTCCCTTCTAAGGACATAATGATATGAACATCTGACAGACTGTCATATATTTGATTTATTATAGACAACTGAGGGAGAGACATATCCTCATACAATATATTGGACACCATAATAATAATAATAATAATAATAATAATATAATAATGGACCACCTTTTCAATAATATGTTCGGATACCTGATGAAGATGTACAGTCTAATAGCTTGATCATATATTAATGGGTAGAGAGGTGTCACTAATCCCTTATAATGAGGATATTTGCTCCTCTAGGGAAAATAATATTGTGAATACCTGACTACCACAACCGACTGTTACACATCTAATTACTATTGATATCAAGCATTTGGATATTAAACGAACCACACTCTACATAGAAAGTGTGAAAAGATAGTGGATCCAACTAATTATGAAGGTATCACCAGCCCTTACAAATGAAGGCGCCTACCTTTAAGGGGTAATAATAGTGTGAATACCCGAACATCATAAGAGAGTGCCATATACTATATTGATATGAACAACTGAGGAAGATATTCCTCCCCTCAGAGTGTATTACACATCAAGAATAGATCCACAGCATCACCTTCTATTCTATATTATATCACATTCCTGATCTAATCAGATACAGCAACGAATAATTCATTATACCCAATTTGAAACTAAACAGCTTAGAATAAATGTACATTTAGGGCATTACCACAACTGACACCGATGCCTCCTCCATAAATTTGAGATGGACTAAACACATGAATGAATACTGATTCAATTATGTAATAATAGACTATACTTACCTGGACATTAGAATAAAACACGTGGACACACATTTTAATCTTAAAATCACCTTTATTTTCATTTTGCACCTTGTATGTTTTGTTTATGTCAATATTTTAACCTCTATGTTTCGCTTATACTCACGGTCATGTGTAAGTAATATACACCAGTTTTAAATAGATATCAATAAAAGTTAAATTTTATCAAAATATTGGTGGATGTGATAACCAGATCTAGTCTCCCTTATGTGCGCTGACAATACAGTTCTTTCCTTCTTCTTTCCAGAAGTCGAATGTCCTGATGAACCGATACCCAGGCTGGCCTCAGGACATCCCGGACCATCGATTGGATCACCAACGCTTTCTGCACCGGTAGGAACACCCTCTGCACTGCTGTGTCGAGCATCATTCCCAGGAAGGGCAGTCTCTGTGGAGAGGCCGAATGGCATTGCCTGGAACTGATAGTGACAGTCCTGTAGTACAAACCGTAGGTAAGCCTGATGGGGCAGCCAGATTGGAACGTGAAGGTACGCATCCTTGATACTAAGAATTCCCCCTCCTCCAGACCTGAGATTACCGCTCGCAGAGACTGCATCTTGAATTTGAATACCCTCAAGTAGGGGTTCAATTACTTTAGGTTCAATATAGGCTGTACCAAACCGTCTGGTTTCGGTACCACGAACAGGTTTGAGTAATAACCTTTGTGTGTTAGGCGAGGTGGAACTGGAACAATGACATTTGTCTGTACCAACTTTTGAATGGCTTCCTGTAGGACAGCTCTTTCTGTCAGCAAAGCTGGTAAGCCTGATTTGAAGAATCGGTGAGGTGGGAGTTCCTGAAACTCCAGTCTGTACCCCTGGGTAACAATATCTTTTACCCAGGGGTCTAGGCACGATGACGTCCAGACGTGACTGAAGTCTTTTAGTCTCGCTCCCACCTACCCGATCTCCAGGCTGGGAGGTCCACCGTCATGCTGAAGATTTGGAGGAAGCAGAACCAGGTTTCTGTTCCTATGAACCTGGTGGTGCAGGTTTTCTGTATTTTGCGGTCCGAAAGGACTGCAGTGTAGGCGTAGGATAAGATTTCCTAGCCGATGCAGCTGCAGATGGAAGAAAGGTCGACTTACCCGCAAGTTGCCGTGGATATCCACGCATCCAGTGCATCCCCAAACAGAGCCTGACCTGTGAAGGGCAGGTTCTCCACACTTTTTTTGGATTCTGCATCCGTAGTCCATTGGCGTAACCAGAGTCCTCTGCGTGCCGACACTGCCATGGCTGTAGCCCTTGCATTAAGTAGGCCAATATCCTTCATGGCCTCCACCATGAAACCCGCAGAATCCTGTATGTGACGTAAAAACAAATCATTGTCACTTCTATCCATAGTATCTAAGTCCTCTAGTAATGTGCCTGACCACTTTACTATGGCTTTAGAAATCCACGCACAAGCAATAGTGGGTCTTAAAGACACTCCTGTAGCAGTGATTTGAGTGTAGTCTCAATCTTGCGGTCAGCCGGCTCCTTTAACCACTTGCTTGGCATGGTGGCATCAGATGTGACCATGCCTGCAAGTCTCTATCTGACCTGAGAGCACAGGATGCCACCAGTCAGATAGAGAGTGTTAGCAGCGGCAGGGAATATAAACTTTCCTCCGCTGCTGCTGTCAGAGGGACCGGAATGTCCCTCTGCCTCCCTGCACTGTCCCCTACTGATTGCCATGTTGACGATCACTGCTGATCGGTCAGCACGGCAGGAGATCCCCCCTCCAGCAGCTGCAGACAATGGCAGCCGCTGGGGAGAGTAAATGATCCCTCCCAAGCCACCCCCTGACCCCCCCTGTATACCTGCAGGCTGTCCCGGCATTAAAAATTAAAGCCGCGATAGTCACGATGTTCCTGATGTTCCGATGGTCGCTATGTTCCCGGTTGATGTTTCGATGTTTGAAGGGGGGTTATTTTTTTCCTTTTTTATTTTTTTTTTAACTAAAATCATTTGGGATAGGGGTTAAAGTCATGTTCTTTACCTAATTCACTCATAAAAACCCTGACAATTTCGGAGCGGTTTTTGGCAAAATAAATCGTTAGTTAAGTGGTTAAGGCGGCTGAACCAGGTAAAGCCACCATTTTAGACAACCAAGCAGGGCCGTAACTACGTGTGTGCCAGGGCACCCAGCGCAGTCGCCCTGAAGGCGTAACTGTGACTACAATGGGGATGCGCTCAATGCCGCCTGCACCCGGAAGCCACCAGTGTGATGGGAAGGTTGTGTCTGGTAATTAGACGCTACCGTAATGGGAAACACAGCGGCGCTCCCAGCCTGTGCTTTCCAACTGACTATCCCTGGCTGTGCGTTCCAAGCCTCGCACTGCGCACCCGTACCCAGGCGGTCACATGATCTTGCTTCCTGCTAGATTCCAGGCTGTCTGTCGCAAGGCAGCACCATGCACACCCACAGCAAAGCGGCTACAGCAGGTGTCATGATATACCGGGCACTGCAAGGTACACTCAGCTGTATCCTGTCCTGCTACCCTGTTCTATACCTCTGAACGCTAAGAATCAAGACACTTGTGCTATCCAAATGGGACGGGTACGACTGGGATGGGTGCGCTGTGCGACTGGGATGGGTGCGCTGTGCGACCGGAATGGGTGCGCTGTGCGACCGGAATGGCTGCGCTGTGCGACTGGGACATGCCCACCATAATGTGTAAAAGGGGCTCAATCTGGTGTAGTGGCGCTACTGTGCAGCGTAATTTGAATAATGAAGACTATTGTGCAGTATAATATAAATTGATATTATTTTGTGGCCACACCCCTTCCTAATGAAGCCATGCCCCTAATTTTTTGGCGTGCGCCTGTGGTGCGCACTGGCCCTAAATTAAATAGGGGGGGTGGGGGGAGCCGATGCGGTTTCTTGCACACAGCGCTAAAATGTCTAGTTACGTCACTGCAACCAAGATACAGAAGCATCTACTATAGCGAGTTCTCCCACTTCTTCCTATCCTCTGCAGGAAAAGGGAAAGCAGTGAATTATTTTAGGGATCTGGAATTTTTTCTCTGGGCTTTCCCAGGATTTCTCAAACAACAAGTTTAACTCCTTAGAAGCAGGGAAGGTAAGTGAGGATTTCTTATTTACGGTAAAATAAGTCTCCTCTTCCTGCTCAGGTACCTTCTCAGTAATGTGCAAAACCTCCCTAATGGCTTCAGTCATTAGCTGCACCCCTTTAACATGTCAGCGTCTCTTCCTTCTGATCTGCAGGGAGAAAATGATGCTGGTGAGTGCTGGATTTGCTCTTAAGAGGAAGCCCACGCCCCCTGTAATGGCGCACGGCTTCCCGCACTAATTCTTTATACTTGCCGGAGGATTTTGAGTGTTAACAGTGGGATTAGCCCCTGTTAACGATGGGACCAGTGTAGGGTTAAAGCGCTGGCTCAGGACGCCCTTCCAGCGTTTACATGTGTTATGTTGCTGAGCCTTCCAGGAGCGCAGCCTGTCAGAGCCGCGCTCCAACCCTTGTGCCGCCATACCCGCTGGCGGCCCGCTAACCGGGACGCCGGCGCTGTACTCACCACTCTTCTATCTTCTGGCTCTGTTAGGGGGTGGCGGCCATGCTGCAGGAGTGAGCGGTCGCCTCATGGGCTTGCGATCATCACCCTCAGGAGCTCAGTGTCCTGTCAGCGGAGTAGAGAACCATTAACTCTCCCTTAAGTTGGTTCCTACTTCCCCCTAAGTCCCATGAAGCAGGGAGACTCTTGCCAGCAGCCTGCCTGTAAAACAACAAACTAAAAAAAACCTAAGAAAACTCCTATGGCGCTCACCTAGCTGTGACCGGCTCCTCCGGGCACATTTTCTAAACTGAGACTGGTGGGAGGGGCATAGAGGGAGGAGCCAGCCCACACTATTAAACTCTTAAAGTGCCAGTGGCTCCTAGTTGACCCGTCTATACCCCATGGTACTAAAATGGACCCCAGCATCCTCTAGGACGTAAGAGAAATTAGATTTCTTGATCTCTGAGCGTGGAGATAATGGGGAAATCTCCCGAGTGAAAGAGTATAAATATAACCGTCTGGCTTCCATGGTTTTGGAAAGGGACTTTGGGCACACCACTCACCTGATCCCTACCAGAGCTGTAGGAAGTCTGTTGAGGCAAGAGGGGTTAGGGGTCTGTATGACAGACAGGTTGTCCTTCGTGAAGATAAGAGGGGCATTTTGGATGTCATTGGATCTTATTTTCTCATACGTCCTAGAGGATGCTGGGGTCCACTTCAGTACCATGGGGTATAGACGGTATCGCAGGAGCCATGGGGACTTTAAGACTTTTCAAGGGTGTGAACTGGCTCCTCCCTCTATGCCCCTCCTCCAGACCTCAGTTTTAGAAATGTGCCCAGGCAGACTGGATGCACTCTGAGGAGCTCTACTGACTTTCTCTGAAAAGACTTTATGTTAGGTTTTTTTATTTTCAGGGAGATCTGCTGGCAACAGGCTCCCTGCATCGTGGGACTGAGGGGGCAGAAGTCGGAACCAACTTCCTAAATAGTTTAATGGCTCTGCTTCTGGCTAACAGGACACCATTAGCTCCTGAAGGGAACTGAACGCTAGCCGTGTCTATGTGCTCACTCCCACATCACGCCGTCACCCCCCTCACAGAGCTAGAAGTCAGAAGACAGGTGAGTAGTGTTACCGGAGATCTGCAGAGAGGGATCTCCGGTCATCGTGACGGCTCAAGGTACCGCGCAGCGGGCAGAGACACTGCGTGAGCATGCCATCCATAACACAGGCACAACAGGATGCAGGGCGCGGGGGGGGGGGGGGGGCTGGCCAGCATGAAACCTACTCTTAAACTGGCAAACGGTAGCATATGATGCCGTGGCACAGTCCTACATTTTACTGTGGGTCTGTCCCCCTATAAGTCCCAGGGTGTCTGTGGTGTGGTTCTGGACGTGTGTGACATGTCTGTGGCAGGGAACTCTGTGGAGACATGTTAGGGACACAGAGGTGTAATATGACACCAAGAGTCTGACTGGGTGAAAGGTTACATGATAGTGTGAATCATATCAGTAAGAGGTTGGACTGAATCTCATACAGAAAACTGAATATAATCTGTTGAAGATGTGATTTTTAATAGTTCTGCCTTTCTTCCACAGGGACCCCTCTGGGTCACATACAAATTTGCACAAGTAGTACAAACTGACACCGACACGGACTCTGATTCCTGTGTCGACACTAGTGATTCCAGGGGAATAGGTCCTAAGTTAGCAAAAAAGCATTCAAAACATGTTTTAGCTATAAAGGAGGTGTTAGAAGTTATGAAGCCCCATCTTTTACCACAAGGAGAGGGTTTACTTTAATAAAGAAGTAATGTAATTTTCCCTCCACCTCATGAGCTGAACAGTCTCTTGGAGGGAGTCTGGTTTAACCCGAAAATAAATTTCAGATTCCCAAAAGAATTCAGGCAGCTTACCTTTTTCCATGCAGAGGATAGGAAGAAGTGGGAGTCATCCCCCCATTTTAGACAGTGCCCTGTCACGGTTAAAGAAAAAAGGTGTTACCCTGGGCCTGGGACGGCTTCACTTAAGGAGCCGGCAGACCGCAAATTGGAGAGGTAATGTATTGATGTGGCCATTGGGACACTACTCAGGCCTACCATTGTCTGTGAGTGGGTGAGTGGTGCTATTGAAAAGTGGTCAGAAAACTTGTCATTAGACATTGACACAATAGATGGAGACAAGATACTCCTAACGTTAGGTCATATCAAAGACGCTGCTGCGTACGTGCTAGAAACCATGAAAGATATTGCTCTCTTGGGATCAAGAGCCGCTACCATGGCAATCTCAGCACGGAGGGCGTTGTGGATTCATCAATGGAATGCTGACGCAGACTGCAAAAGGAATATGGAGGCTCTCCCGTATAAAGGTGAGGCCTTATTTGGAGATGGCCTGGATGCTTTAGTTCTGCGGCTACCGCAGGTAAGTCGACATTCTTGCCTAATGCTCCTGCGCCGGCGAAAAAGACACATCACTCTCAGATGCAGTCCTTTCGATCCAATAAATACAAAAAGGGTAAAGGTTCCTCTTTTCTTTGTGGGTAAAGGAAGGGGAAAAGGAAATAAAGTCCACAGTGTCTCCAGGATCACAGGAGCAGAAATCAACCTCTGCTTATGCCAAATCTTCAGATGGCGCTGGGGCTCCCTGGCGGGAGTCCGCTCAGGTGGGTGCACGTCTGAAACTCTTCAGTCAGTTCTGGGTTCAATCTGGCCTAGACACGTGGGCTGTACAAAGAGAGTCCCACGGGTATAAACTGGAGTTTCAAGACATTTCCCCAGGCCGTATTTTCGAATCGACCTTACCAGCTTCTGTCCCGGATAGGGAAGTGGTAGCAGCAGCAATACAGTGATTGTGTCAGGATCAAGTCATTGTCCTGGTTCCCTTGTCTCAACAAGGAGAAAGGGTTTATTCAAGCCTATTTGTAGTTCCGAAGCCGGACGGCTCGGTCAGACCATTTCTAAACTTGAAAAATCTGAATCTCCACCTGCAAAGATTCAAGTTCAAGATGGAATCTCTGAGGGCAGTGATTTCCAGTCTGGAGGAGGGGGAATTCATGGTGTCAGTGGACATAAAAGATGCCTACTTACATGCCTACTTACATGTTCCCATTTATCCTCCGCATCAAGCTTATCTGAGATTCGCAGTACAGGATTGTCATTACCAGTTTCAGACATTGCCGTTCGGACTCTCCACAGCACCGAGGGTGTTCACCAAGGTGATGGCGGAGATGATGGTCCTCCTTCGACAGCAAGGAGTCAATATAATTCCTTACCTGGACGATCTCCTGATAAAAGCGAGGTCCAGGGAAAAGTTGATGCAGAACATTGCACTCTCCCTGACAGTACTTCAACATCCCGGTTGGATCATAAATTTTCCAAAGTCACAATTGGAACCGACGTCAAGATTGTCCTTTCTGGGGATGAACTGCACACAGAAGTACAGAGAGTATTTCTTCCAGTAGAAAAGGCTCTGGAAATCCAGAGAATGGTCAAACAAATTCTGAAACCAAGAAGAGTGTCGATTCATCACGGCATTCGTTTGTTGGGAAAGATGGTAGCGGCCTAAGAGGCCATACAGTTTGGCCGATTCCATGCCAGAGTATTCCAGTGGAACCTATTGGACAAGTGGTCCGGATCCCATCTACACATGATTCAGAGGATAATCCTGTCATCCAAAGCAGAATTTCGCTCCTGTGGTGGCCACACAGTTCTCACCTCCTAGAGGGACGCAGGTTCGGGATTCAAGACTGAATCCTGGTGACCACAGATGCAAGTCTCCGAGGCTGGGGAGCAGTCACACAGGGAGAGCTTCCAAGGAAGATGGTCAAGTCAAGAAACTTGTCTTCATATAAACGTTCTGGAGTTGAGAGCCATTTACAACAGCCTTCTACAAGCGGTACATCTTCTTCAAGATCACACAGGGGGTTGACATTTAACACATAGTGGCAATATCCTTGGTACTTGTATAACTAATTTTCCAGAAAACTTAACATATGGATTACATCCTCTGTTGAGGAAACATGTCTATTTCAACTGACTAGTACTTAAAACTGCAAGGATATTACAGTGGATCCCCTTTGATAATTTTTTATAATAAATAGTCACTGGTTACAGCACATGCGTATAGCATATGGAAAAATAGGATTTTGGTACTTACCAGGTAAATCCTTTTCTTTGAATCCATAGGGGGCACTGGAGTACTCTTGGGGATATGGACGGCCTCCATAGGAACAGGGCACTGAATATTTAAATTTAGAACACTCCACCCCTCCATATCCCAGAGTACCTCAGTGTTTTTTACTGAGCCGAACAGGAGCTATAGAGAGGTTGACAATGGAGTATTACATATAACATAACGGACAACAATGAAGTTGACACATAACGTTACTGACAACTAAACAGTTGACACCATAACCAGCACTTGATAATTTGAACCAGTGAGAGTGTGTTACCATAAGATCCCCTGAACTTACCACAAACCAGGTAAAAACTGCTCTGGGTGGGCGTCCAGTGCCCCCTATGGATTCAAAGAAAAGGATTTACCTGGTAAGTACCAAAATCCTAATTTTCTTTTTCATCCACTAGGGGTCACTGGAGTACTCTTGGGACGTACCAAAGCTTCCCCCGTGGGCGGGAGAGCTGTTTGGCACCTGTAACACTAGGCGGCCAAAGCTAGATGCTGATGCCGCAAACGTATCAAACTTGTAAAAGCGCACGAACGTGTGCACGGAAGACCATGTAGCCGCACGGCAAAGCTGCATCGTAGAAGCTCCACGACCAGCTGCCCATGAAGTTCCCACAGAACGTGTGGAATGAGCTGTTACTGATGTAGGCGGCTGTAACCTAGCATGAAGGTAAGCCTGACGTATAGTCAGTTTTATCCATCTGGATAAGGTCTGCTTAGAAGCTGGCCAACCCATCTTGGCAGCATCATAGAGAACAAACAACGTATCCGTTTTACGAACTGTAGACGTTCGGGATACATAAACGCGTAATGCGCGTACCACATCCAGAGTTCCAGAATGTACTGTCAACACAGGAACTACTATTGGTTGATTGATGTGAAAAGATGACACTACCTTTGGTAAGAAAGTGGGATTCGTCCGAAGTTCCGCTCTGCCATCATGAAACACCAAATACGGTGGCTTGCATGACAAGGCACCCAAATCTGAAACACGCTGTTAGGCGCGGCGGTCTTTGTCCGCGCTCTGACCGAGCAGCGGTCACGGCCGTCGCGCCTCTCGCTCTGTCTGCTTCCACACGGCGCCTAGCAACGCCGGGACGCCGTGCGCGCGATAGCCGCCGGGTCCCTGGCAACGCTAGGACGCCGTGCGCCCAGGGCCGCCGGGTCCATGGCAACGGGGAAGCCACATGCGGACCGCGTTCCGCGTTGCCATGAGAGTACTCACACCTGTTCTCCCCTGGTCGTGCAGCAAGGCAGCTGCACGACATTCATCAATCAGGCTCTGCACTGCCATTGGAGGGTTCCCTGTTATATGCCTCCTCAGTGCCTCACACATACGCCGGTGATAGCTTCCTGCATGCTGTTCCTGCCTGGTAACGTCTGTTCCTGATTTAGCTGTATCTGGTCGATCCTGCTCCCTGGGCTCCCGAGTCCTAGGGTTCTGAAGCCGGTCCTGGGAATCCTTCCTGTCCAAAACGAACCTGTTGCAGTCATCCGAGGGTTCTCGTTATTTGGGGTTCTCTCCCGGTTTCGTGAGTAGCGGCTTCTGCCGCGAGTTGCGGCCTAGGCAGCCTTTACTTTGTATTTCTTTTGTGTTGGAGGTTTTTGCGGAGGTTTCCGCTTTTCACTGTCCTCCCCGGAACTCGGCGGTGCCGTGTAGGGGAGCGGACAGTGGTATCATTTGTTGTCCATTTTCCTTGGCGGCGTGCCGCACATACCTTTAGTTTTAGGGTTGTTAGTAGCCCCTAGCTTCTGTTTGTTTTAGTTAGAGGTCCCCTTGTTATTACCCTGTCTCGGTTCATGCTTTGTCTCTCTCTAAGACCTGGGGGCATCGGAGTTGGGCAGACCTAATCCGCCCTTCAAACGCGGCTGCCGTTGGCCCAAGAAACCATAGTCGTTCAGGCGTGAGTCGACCACACGGGTGAAACAACGGAGGTAGGGTGCTAGGGGTATTCCCGTACCTCTCCTTAGTTCAGCGTCACGTTCTGGTGCTCTGAACTCGCATCACTACATCTCTCCAGTTCTGAGCATCAGGAACGTAACACACGCCTTGCCGAAGCTAAGGCTAGAAGAAAAATTGTTTTCCAAGTGAGAAACTTTATATCCACTTGCTGTAAGGGTTCAAAATATGAAGACTGTAAGAAATCTAAAACCAGATTCAAGTCCCATGGCGCTGTAGGTGGAATGAATGGAGGCTGTACTCTGAGGACACCTTGCAGAAAAGTGTGTACCGACGGCAATAGAGCCAATCGTCTTTGAAAATAAATTGACAACGCAGATACCTGCACCTTTAGTGTAGATAAACACAGTCCTCCATCTAACCCCGTCTGTAGAAATAACAAAAGACGAGATAACTTGAAAGCTGATGTCGGAAACTTCCGAGCTTCACACCAACCTATATAGGCACGCCAAATTCTGTAATAATGAGCTGCCGTAACTGGCTTCCTAGCACGTAACATGGTTGGTATAACCGATTCCGGAATGCCCTCTCTTCTTAAGAGGGCGGTCTCAACAGCCACCCCGTCAAACGCAGCCGCGCTAAATCGGGGTAAAGGAACGGACCCTGTTGTAACAAGTCCGGACGTAGAGAGAGCGGCCAAGGATCGTCTGCGAGAAGTCCGTGGAGATCTGAGAACCAAGCTCTTCGAGGCCAATGAGGAGCCACTAGTATGACTGTGACAGACTCTCTTTTGATCCGTTTTAGCACCAGAGGCAGCAGCGGAAACGGTGGAAACAGATACACTAGGCTGTACAGCCAAGCGATTGTGAGAGCATCCACCGCCACTGCCTTTGGATCTCTCGTTCTGGACACATACTGGAGCGTTTGGTGATTGTGGCGAGACGCCATCAGGTCCACCTGAGGGTAACCCCACCGCTGAACCAACATGTGAAACACCTCTGGATTTAATGCCCATTCTCCTGGATGAAAATCCCGACGGCTGAGATAATCCGCCTCCCAGTTGTCCACTCCCGGAATGAACACTGCCGACAATATCACCTGGTGGTATTCTGCCCTATTGAGGATTCGAGCTACTTCCCACATTGCCATGCGGCTTCTCGTTCCTCCTTGTTTGTTGATGTATGCGACTGCCGTTGCGTTGTCTGACTGCACTTGGACAATCTGAGAGCGAAGCATGTGTACTGCTTGTCGTAGTGCATTGTAAATTGCGCGGAGTTCCAGGACATTTATAGATAGCAATCTTTCGTGATCCGCCCAGAGACCATGGAGCTGACAATTTTGAACTACAGCTCCCCAACCTCTGAGACTCGCGTCCGTCGTTAGAATTATCCAATTCCAGCCGCCGAACAGTTTCCCTGCGGTTAAATTGTGTACCTTGAGCCACCAGAGTAGAGACACCCTTGCCCTTGGCGACAACCTCACCCTGTGGTGAATCTGCAGATGCGAGCCCGACCACTGTGCGAGCACATCCAGTTGAAATGGACGTGAGTGAAATCTTCCGAACTGAAGCGCTTCGAAAGCCGCCACCATTGTTCCTAACAGGTGAATGCACAAATGTACCGAGACTGTGCGTGGCTTGAGCACTAATTGTACCAGATGGCGAATAATCTGTACTTTCTGTTGTGGTAGGTAAATTCTTTGATTTACCGTATCGAGAATCATACCTAGGAATTGAAGGCGTTGAGACGGAATTAGATGTGATTTCTTGAAGTTGACAATCCAACCGTGGTGAACCAGTACATTGTACGTTAGCAGCGCATGTTGGAGAAGCATCTGTTGAGACGGGGCTTTGATGAGCAGATCGTCTAAATACGGAACTATTGTCACTCCCAGGGATCTGAGATGAGCTATCATCACAGACATCACTTTGGTGAATACCCGAGGCGCTGACGAAAGGCCAAACGGTAGAGCCTGAAACTGGTAATGGTTCTGGCGTATTGCAAACCGCAAGAACCTCTGATGAGGCTGCCAAATCGGAATGTGTAAGTACGCATCCTTGAGATCTAGCGCAATCATGAATTCCTTTGGCTCTAAACCTGCAATCACTGAGCGCAGAGATTCCATCTTGAATCTGTAGTAAGTTACGTACCGATTGAGGCCCTTTAAGTTCAATATTGGCCTGACTGAGCCATCCAGCTTCGGTACCACAAACAGACTGGAATAATAACCCTGACCCTGTTGGTGTACAGGGACCGGAACCAAAACTGCTGAATCCAGTAGGGACTGAATGGCAATTTGCAGAACCGCCCTCTTGTCGTCCGACAGAGGCAGTCCTGTCTTGAAAAACCGCAGTGGCGGAAGACAGTCGAACTCTATTTTGTAACCTCTTAACACTAAATTGCGGATCCACCCATCCGCGGATGTCTGGAACCACGCCAAATGGAACGTCTGAAGGCGTGCTCCCACAATCGGAGAACCGAGATGGGCTGGTAGCCCGTCATGCCACTGGCTTGTCGGTGACCTTAGCGTCCTGATGACTTGTGTTGGTTTGTTGGAAACCACGTCCACGACCCCGTCTACCAGGCGTGGCTGTTCCTCTGCTACGTCCGCGAAAGGACTGAGGTCTAAAGGATTTGAACGCAGGTCCAGAACACCTCCGTCTTGGTACCGGTGGAGGAAATGGTAAGAAAACCGACTTTCCTCCCGTGGCCTCAGAAATCCATTTGTCCAATTCAGGACCAAACAACCTCTTGCCATCGTAAGGTAACGCCTCTATACCTCGTTTGACCTCTGCCTCCGCTTGCCAAGAACGCAGCCAGAGTGCTCGTCGTGCCGTAACTAGCGACGATGAAATACGAGAACTGAGCTGATAGACGTCAGTAGAAGCTGTACAGAGATACTCCGCAGCCTCACACATTTGATCAGCAAGAAGTATAAGGTGTTCATCATGGAGGGCAGACTTAAGTTCTGTTATCCATACTATGAGCGCCTTAGTGACCCAGATGCCAACCAAGCCAGGTCTCAGCAGCACTCCTGCTGCTACATACATGGATTTTAGCATAGTTTCTATTTTGCGATCTGAAGGGTCTTTAAGCGTAGTAGCAGCTGGCACTGGTATGGTTAATTTCTTTGTAAGTTTCGATACTGACGAATCAACTATAGGTGGATTCTCCCATGTACATGTCACAGAGTCTGGAAACGGGTAACTAGACTTAAATCTGCGAGGTATAGAAAACCGTTTATCTGGATTCTGTCGTGTTTCTACTAACATCTTATTAAGAGACTCCGAAACAGGAAAACACATTGGAGTTCTCTGTCGTTTAGTAAATACGACCTGATCATTTGTCAGAGGCTCCTCAGTTTCTGTAAACTTCAGAGACTGACGCACCGCTCTGATGAGATTATCAATGCCTGAGCTGTTAAAATCCTCACTATCTGACTCCACTTCGCCCTCCTCACCCTCATCTTGCGCAGTGAGGTCTGGCATGGAATCGTCAGAATGCAACATAGCAGAAACGGGTAAATCATAACACATATGAAATTTATCCCGTCTGCCCAAAATGGATTTGGAACTTTCGCAAGGCTGAGACGCCTCCGGTAGTTCTGACGGTCTCACCCTAGACACAGATCTTGCTGCTTCCCGCTCTTGTCGAGCGGCGGTCAATTCTGATTGCAACCCAGCCAGTACATTGGCTAGCATTTCCCATGGAGGGTCCGGGGAGGAAACTGGCTTTAAAACCGGTGCAGAAATTGTATTCGGAACTGAATCCACAAAACATACTGTACATGTGGTAGATCCATCCGGTAACACACTGCTACAGACTTTGCAATGATGCTTTTTAGTTTTTGCTGGTGCCTTACTCATTATGGAGACAGACAACACAATACACAAAAAACAGACACTTGCACGACTCAGTAAAATAATACTAAGGTGTCTCTCTATATATATCTGGCCAAGTGCAGTACACGTGGCCAGTACTATGAAATGTGATCCCAAATTCCCACTAACACCCCTGCGTCTCCGGTGGAGTAGAGATGTAGTACTGGAACGTTCTGGAATCACAGCAGGAAGACACAGGAAGCATGGTTAAAATGGCTGCCATGCTTAAAATCATAGTCACAGTACAGGTTACAAGCTTATAAATTGATATATAACTCTGTATGAAAATCCTGTGTAATCATCCCTGCAGCCTAGCATACTGCTATTGCTGCAGTTTATCCCCCCTTGTGCCGCTGATTGTACCCTCTGCTTGCAGCCTGTAATGCCCCCCCCCCCCTGTATGCTCCGTTGCGGAGGCAGTATGCGGGGCGGGCAGCGTGTGGGGCCGCCAGGACGTGCTGGAAACAGACAGCGGGGAGCGCGTCCTGAAGCGCTCTGAGCAGCGGCGGCGGCCGGAGCAGCGGCGGCGGGCGGACTGTAGAGGGATCCCAGCGGCCACCAGCGTTAAAGAAAACATTGTCCCCACACAGCGGGGCGGCAGCGTGAGCTGACCGCCCCGACCAACATACCTTGACTCCTGCTCCTGTGGTGAGGCTCCGACGGGGCTTCTCTGTAAGCGCCGGCCAGCCTGTCTGCAGGATCTGTTTGGCTGTGAGGGTGCTCATTCAGTGAGGACCGACACGCCACAGCTGCTAGTAGCAGCTTGCACTATCCCTGACCCTGCCGTTTGGAAGGGGGAAAGGGATGTGTATGAAAAAAGAAAAATATTAACAAAAAAAAAAAAATATTCAAAAGAATTGTGGACTAAGCCACAGAACCTGTTGCTACGTCGAGCACAGAAAAAACACTGAGGTACTCTGGGATATGGAGGGGTGGAGTGTTCTAAATTTAAATATTCAGTGCCCTGTTCCTATGGAGGCCGTCCATATCCCCAAGAGTACTCCAGTGACCCCTAGTGGATGAAAAAGAAATAAATTACAGCACAATACGTATTAGTGACGGATTACTGTCCTATGTATGATAATTATAATAAGAGCAAATACAGGCGTTCGAAACCAGTGATGCAAGTCTGACTCACCATACTAAAAGGTGGAGTATGACAAAAGTGACACCTGACACAATAGTCACTGCAACAGGAGAGTAATACATAACACTAACAGCGCTGCTTATTAGAGTGCTGCTCAGTGATATAGCTATTGAAGATTTCTCTGACGTCCTAGTGGATGCTGGGAACTCCGTAAGGACCATGGGGAATAGCGGCTCCGCAGGAGACTGGGCACAACTAAGAAAGATTTAGGACTACCTGGTGTGCACTGGCTCCTCCCTCTATGCCCCTCCTCCAGACCTCAGTTAGAATTTTGTGCCCGGCCGAGCAGGTTGCACACTAGGGGCTCTCCTGAGCTCTTAGAAAGAAAATAAGAATTTACTTACCGATAATTCTATTTCTCATAGTCCGTAGTGGATGCTGGGGACTCCGTAAGGACCATGGGGAATAGCGGCTCCGCAGGAGACTGGGCACAAAAGTAAAAGCTTTAGGACTACCTGGTGTGCACTGGCTCCTCCCCCCATGACCCTCCTCCAAGCCTCAGTTAGGATACTGTGCCTGGACGAGCGTACACAATAAGGAAGGATATTGAATCCCGGGTAAGACTCATACCAGCCACACCAATCACACCGTACAACCTGTGATCTGAACCCAGTTAACAGCATGATAACAGAGGAGCCTCTGAGAAGATGGCTCACAACAATAATAACCCGATTTTTGTAACAATAACTATGTACAAGTATTGCAGACAATCCGCACTTGGGATGGGCGCCCAGCATCCACTACGGACTATGAGAAATAGAATTATCGGTAAGTAAATTCTTATTTTCTCTAACGTCCTAAGTGGATGCTGGGGACTCCGTAAGGACCATGGGGATTATACCAAAGCTCCCAAACGGGCGGGAGAGTGCGGATGACTCTGCAGCACCGAATGAGAGAACTCCAGGTCCTCCTCAGCCAGGGTATCAAATTTGAAGAATTTAGCAAACGTGTTTGTGTCACGATCCGGGTATCTGGACGCCATTTCTTACCCATCAGATGCCTCCTAAGGCTGGCTCAGCGCTCCAGGACCGGATCCCATCTGTTATCCTAATGTTCACATTCCTGCATCCTCTCCTGTCTCTCTGAGACGCTGTCACAGTAACGCCTTATTACATCTGGCATGGCGTCTCCCGCGGCCTCCGCCGCCGTCCCTGAGCTTCTGCATGCAGAGTGTCAGAGTGGCGATTACGTCAGCCGCGGCCTCCGCTGTGTCCGCGTGGTTGGATGTGCACTTGTCAGCCTGGCGTCTCCTGTCTCCAGTGGCCGGCGCCGCCATTACTGTTTTCATTACCACATGGATTACAAACCAAACTTCCCTCCAAGTGTCTGCATGGGCGCAGCCATCTTGGATTCTGTCAGCTGATCATTTCCTCCAATCTGTTGTCAGTATTGTTAATCTGCATAATTGCCTAGCCAATCCCTTCCTTGCTGCAGGTATAAATACACTGTGCCTGAGCAAGGAAGGCGTCAGTGCTTTGGTTGTCAAACCTAGTTCCTGTTTGTCTCTCTCCTGTGATTGTCTTCCAGGTTCCAGCTCCTGTCTCAAGACTTCCACCATAGAGACCCGCACCAGCATTCCACCTGCGGTGTAGCCTGACTCTCCAATCCATTGTGGATTCATCTGTTTCCAGCTACAACATTACCTGCTTCCAGCTCAGCTTCCAGCAGGGTACAGCTTCCCGTAAAAGGGCCGGTGTCCTTTCTACACTTTACCACTCTCCACCGGTATTATTATTTCTCCGCTCTCAAGTTCTACATTTCAGTTCATATTTCATCGCTCCCAAGTTCATTTATTATTTAACTGGTTCCAGCCAGTATCCACTCCGTGCTAACAACAGTCTGGTTCCAGCCAGTATCCACAGCAGCTGTTTTATCTTCAGCAACCCAGCTTTTCCTGGAACACCAGCTGGCACAATCCTGGGTTATCTCCATTGCTACAGTCGGGCCTGGTAAGGACTTTCCATCTAGAAGATTATAAGAACTATCTCACACTACCAGTGCCCTGTGGCTCCTGCCATCCTGTAGTACCCAGGAACTGTATTTATTCTTTGCTGACTTTTACGTTTTCTTTTACTGCTGCTGTGTTGCGGAGTTGTCATAATAAACATCATTGACTTTTATCCAAGTTGTCGTGGTCACGCCTTCGGGCAGTTATTATTCATGTTACTTACATGTCCAGGGGTCTGATACAACCTCCCAGGTTCCGGTACATCTCAGCCCCTACAACTGAGGCTGCCTCCCGTCAGCTCAGGCCCTCAGTTGTGACAGTAAGCACTGACCTAATGAATCCAGCCGGAGACCAGGATCAAGCGGCCAGGCCGATGCAAGAACTGGCAGCCCGACTAGAACATCAGGAGGCTGCACAGGGCCACATCATCCGCTGTCTCCAGGATCTCTCTACTCGGCTGGATGGGATTCAGACAACTCTCCGTGGATCAGGCGCGTCTGGTGCGTCAACCACAGTGACTCCAGCTATAACCCCACCCACCTTACCCATTTCTGCTCCACGTCTTCATCTTCCAACGCCAGCAAAATTTGACGGATCTCCAAGATTCTGCAGGGGATTTCTCAACCAGTGTGAGATTCAGTTTGAGCTACAACCTGGCAATTTTCCCAGTGACCGTACAAAAATTGCCTACATTATTTCTCTTCTCAGTGGCTCAGCCCTTTATTGGGCATCACCGTTATGGGAGAGGTCCGACACCCTGCTATCTTCCTACACTGCCTTCGTGTCAACATTCAGGCGCATCTTCGACGAGCCAGGCCGGGTAACCTCAGCTTCATCCGAGATTCTCCGTTTACGCCAGGGGTCACGTACTGTAGGACAATATCTGATACAGTTCCAGATCCTGGCATCCGAACTGGCATGGAACGACGAGGCCCTGTATGCTGCATTCTGGCATGGCTTATCTGAGCGTATTAAAGATGAGTTAGCTACCAGAGACTTACCTTCTAAGTTAGATGAGCTAATCTCACTCTGCACGAAAGTTGATTTACGTTTCAGAGAGAGAGCAACTGAGCGTGGAAGATCATCTGCTCCAAAATCTTCTGCTCCTCCTCCTCGTCAACTGTCACCATCTAAAGATGAGCCCATGCAACTTGGCCGTTCCCGTTTAACTCCTGCTGAGCGCCGAAGACGTCTCTCCGAGTTTCTCTGTCTCTATTGTGCAGCTCCGTCTCACACCATTAATGCCTGTCCCAAACGTCCGGGAAACTCCAAATCCTAGCTCGCCAAGGAGAGGGCCGGCTAGGAGTAATGATCTCCTCTCCATCTCCTCAAGATTGTAATCTCCCAGTCTCGCTTCAAGTTGTTCAACGTTATCGGAACGTCATTGCCCTCCTTGATTCCGGAGCAGCTGGGAACTTTATTACCGAAGCCTATGTTAAACGGTGGTCCCTACCCACCGAGAGACTTCCTTCGTCCATTTCTTTAACTGCCGTGGATGGCAGCAAAATTTTTGATGCAGTCATTTCTTTAAGGACTCTACCAGTTCGTCTGAGAGTGGGAGTTCTTCATTCCGAACTTATTTCTTTTTTAGTGATTCCAAGAGCCACACATCCTGTGTATCACTGACCTGGTTTGGGAGTGTTGTGGACTCGGGGCTTCTTCCGATGACCGGGAAGAGGAACCGCCACTGGGTCGTAGTAGAGATGGCCGGATGTAGGTCTTCCTCATGCAGAACTAAGACGGCAGGCGGGAGGCCCAGAGGAATTCTTGTAGGTCTCCTGTAAGACAAGACTTGTAGAAATAATGAAGGCTGGGGTACTGAGATATTGGAGACACTGTGGTATTGAAGGCACTGAGGTACTGGGAGTACAGGGAGTGCTGGGAGACCCTTGGAGGCACGGAGGTGTTTGGAGGCACGGAGGTGCTTGGAGGCACGGAGGTGTTTGGAGACACCGAGGTGTTTGGAGGGACGAGGTGCTTGGAGGCACGAGGTGCTTGGAGACACGGAGGTAACTGGAGGCACGGAGGTGCTTTGAGGCGCGGAGGTGCTTGGAGGCACGAGGTGCTTGGAGGCACGGAGGTGCTTGGAGGCACGGAGGTGCTTGGAGGCACGGAGGTAACTGGAGGCACGGAGGTGCTTGAGGCGCGGAGGTGCTTGGAGGCACGAGGTGCTTGGAGGGACAGGATGCTTGGAAGCACAGGTTGCTTGTAGGCACAGGATGCTTGGAAGCACAGGATGCTTGCAGGGACAGGATGCTTGGAAGCACAGGATGCTTGCAGGGACAGGATGCTTGGAAGCACAGGATGCTTGCAGGGACGAGGGAGCTCTGGATCATAGCTTCCACAGGAGAAACGAAGATACTCAGGCATCGGATCTCTGCCTGGTATCTGATTTTAAATTCCCCGCCCTAGCCTGATTGGCGGAGCAGGCAGGTGACGTCAGACCTGCTCCGCCTCCTTGCCCTCGCTTGTGATGGCGGCGCCCTTGCTTCCGGGAAGCCGCCGGAGAGCAGCGCCGACCCGCCGCTGAAGCCGGAGACTGACAGGGGAAGAGAGGCGCCGGGCAGACCAGGCCACCCGCAGGGACAAGCGCGGTCGCCGCTGCCCGAGGTTCGTGACAGTACCCCCTCCTCCAGGAGTGGCCCCTGGACACTTCCCGGGCTTAGTCGGATGTCTGGAGTGGAAGATCCGAATCAGACGAGGAGCCGTTACTTCAGTAGCCCCAATCCAACTTCTCTCCTCAGGTCCATAACCCTTCCAGTCCACCAAGTACTGTAATTTTTTATGAAGATAACGAGAGTCCAGAATAGCTTTGATTTCAAACTCCGCTCCAGCTTCTGCCACTACGGACGTTGGCCTTGGGAGTGCTGAGTGGAATCGATTCAGTATGAGGGGACGGAGTAGAGAAACATGGAAGGCGTTAGGTATGCGAAGATGGGCAGGCAAACCCAGTTTACAGACCACAGGATTTAAGACTTGTAGCACAGGGTAAGGACCGATGAACCTTGGAGCGAATTTCATGGTGGGCACCTTCAACCGGAGATTCCGTGTGGACAGCCATACCCTGTCCCCAACTTTATATTGAGGTGCGGCTTGCCGTTTCTTATCTGCAAAGAACTTGTACCGAACAGAAACCTGCTTAAGATTAGCATGAACCTTTCTCCAAATTTGTCCAAAGTGTCGTAGAGTGGACGCTACAGCAGGAACCTCTATTATCGGAAGGCTTGGAAATTCCGGAACACGGGGATGGAACCCGTAGTTGACGAAAAATGGTGATTCCCCAGTGGAAGAATGAAACAAATGGTTATGGGCAAACTCCGCCCAAGGCAACAACTCCACCCAGTTGTCCTGTGAAGGAGAGAGATACAACCGAAGAAAAGTCTCTAGATCTTGATTGACTCGTTCCGTTTGTCCATTTGTTTGGGGATGATAAGCCGACGAAAACTTAAGTTTAATGTGTAGAGTTGAACAAAGGGCTTTCCAAAACCTGGCGGTGAACTGTACTCCACGGTCAGAAACAATCTCTTGTGGCAACCCATGCAAACGAAAATGTTCTCGGATAAACAATAGAGCCAGTTTCGGTGCTGTCGGAAGACCAGTCAAGGGCACAAAGTGTGCCATCTTCGAAAAACGGTCAACGATAACCCAAACGGTGTTGCAACCCTTGGAACAGGGCAAGTCAGTGATGAAGTCCATGGAAATGTGAGTCCAGGGTCTCACAGGGATAGGCAGAGGACGAAGTAACCCTGCAGGAGGCAGACGAGGAGATTTATGTTGTGTACATTGGGGACATGAATTAACGCAATCTTGTACATCCTTCCTCATGGTGTTCCACCAGTAAGACCTTTGCAGAAACTTGTACATCTTCTGAGCGCCGGGATGACCGGAAAACTTGGAGTTATGGACCCACCGTAGTATTCCTGGGCGGAATCTAGCTGGTACGGACATTCTTCCAGGAGGAGGAGCTGGAGTAGTTAAAGCAGCAGAGACAGAAACTGGATTCAGAATTAAACCCCGCTCCGGAGGTTCATCCTCGTCTGTGGGAACCTGTGAACGGGAAAGCGCATCTGCTTTAATATTGAGAGTCCCGGCACGGTACTTGATAATGAACGAGAATCGGGAAAAGAAAAGTGCCCATCTCGCCTGGCGAGGATTCAAACATTGTGCGGATTTGATGTACAGTAAATTCTTGTGATCCGTGTAGATGGTAAACACATGTTTAGCCCCTTCTAGAAGATATCTCCATTCTTCCAAGGCAGATTTGATTGCCAAGAGTTCCTGGTCTCCAATAGAGTAATTTCGTTCGGCTGGAGAGAATTTACGAGAGTGGAAGCCACACGGATGTAATTTCTTATCAGAGGAATGCTGGGAGAGGACAGCCCCCACCCCGACTGAAGATGCATCAACTTCTAAGAAGAAGGGTTCCTCGAAATTTGGTTGTTGGAGAACTGGAGCCGTCGTGAAAGCTAACTTTAAGCGAGAAAAAGCTACAATGGCTTCCGGAGGCCACAAACTAGGATTAGAACCCTTTCTCGTCAGGGCAGTAATGGGTGCAACAATGGTGGAGAAACCTTTAATGAATTTCCTGTAGTAGTTCGCAAAGCCCAGGAACCTTTGTATTGCTTTCAGGGAAAGAGGCTGAGTCCAATCACGAATGGCCGACAACTTTTCCGGATCCATGCGAAGCTCCGTCCCCGAGATGACATAACCGAGGAACGGAATAGATGTTACTTCAAAGGTACATTTGGAAAGCTTGGCGTAGAGATGATTCTCTTGTAAACGGTGTAGCACCTCTTTGACTTGAGTCCTGTGTTCGACAAGATTCTTGGAAAAAATCAGTATGTCGTCCAGATATACCACAACGCTCTGATACAGCATATCACGAAAGATTTCGTTGACGAATCCCTGGAAAACCGCGGGAGCATTACTAAGACCAAACGGCATCACCAAGTATTCGTAATGCCCATCTCGGGTATTAAAGGCAGTCTTCCATTCATCCCCCTCTCGGATGCGTATAAGATTATAAGCTCCTCTCAAGTCGAGTTTTGAAAAAATGCGGGCACCACGAACCCTATCAAATAACTCTGTGATTAGTGGCAAGGGGTATTTATTCTTAATAGTAATGTCGTTTAGGCCGCGGTAGTCGATGCATGGTCTCAACCCCCCGTCCTTTTTCTTCACGAAAAAGAAGCCTGCACCAGCAGGGGAGGAAGAGGGGCGAATGAATCCCTTGAGCATATTGGACTTAATATACTCCGACATGGCTTGAGTCTCGGGAAGAGACAGAGGATATGTGCGACCACGAGGTGGCGTCTTCCCTGGGACAAGGTCAATAGGGCAGTCCCAAGGCCTGTGAGGTGGTAACAGGTCAGCAGCTTGTTCCGAAAATACGTCCTTGTACCCTTGATATGCCTCCGGAATGTGCTCTTCATCCGTTTTGGAGGTAACACGGAGCGGACAAACAGGAGTAAGACAATTAGTGTGACAAAAGGAACTCCAGGACAGAATTTGTGACGACTTCCAATCGATGTGGGGGTTATGACTTTTCAGCCAAGGCATTCCAAGAACCAGATCATGGGGCATTTCTGGGATTACCAAGAGTTCCAAATCTTCCTGATGTAGAGCCCCGACCCGCAGCTTAACTGGCCCCGTGCGCCACATTATGAGACCTTTGGAAATTCTAGTCCCGTTGATAGCCGTCAGTGAAATTGGCCGCTCGATAGGCCGTAACTTTAAACCCAAACTTTGGGCACAGAAGGAAGAAACGAAGTTCCCTGCAGCTCCGGAATCCAATAGGGCTTCACAAGACCTGGAGACTGAATTGGAGACTAGAGTTACTGGAAGCAAGCAGTCCGAAGTTGGAGAAGCTTTTGTCGTAACTCCCAGCTTGACTCCTCCGGAACAAGCTAGGTCTGCCCGTTTCCCGGACGGACTTTACAAGATTTAAGAAAATGATCTGCGGCTCCACAGTAAAGGCAGAGTTTACCCTCACGACGACGCTGTCGTTCTTCCGGAGACAGTCGGGAGCGGTTAATTTGCATGGGCTCATCTGAGCTAGGTGAGGCCACCGGCCTAGGAGTAGGATTCCGGAACCTGGAACGATCCGAACGGTTACGTTCTCTTCCACGCTCCTGCATCCGAAGATCCACCTTGACGCAAAGGGAAATCAAATCTTCTAATGGATCCGGCAGATCTCTAGTAACCAGCTCGTCTTTCAGCCGGTCGGAAAGACCGTTCCAGAAGGCAGCTCTCAGGGCATCATTATTCCAGCGTAGTTCGGAAGCAATGGTCTGGAAATGAACCACGTACTGGCCCACGGAACGGGCGCCCTGCCGAACACGGAGCAAATCGGAAGAAGCAGTGGTCATTCTGCCGGGCTCGTCGAAAATCCTTCGAAAGGACGAGATGAAGTTGGTGTAGTTGGAAACCATGGGATCAGATCGTTCCCATAATGGAGACACCCAATCCAAAGCAGAACCTTCCAACAGAGAAATAATATATGCTACCTTGGACCGGTCTGTAGGAAAGTTGTGTGCAAGTAGCTCGAAATGTACCTCGCACTGGTTCAAGAAACCACGACAATTTTTGGGATTCCCATTATAGCGGGACGGAGTAGGCAACTGAAGGCGTGGAGTGACACCGGCCGATGGTTGAACATTGCTGGCAACGGCAACTGGTGCGACTGCTGGAACAGGAGCCGGAATTACTGAGGCCAGAGACGCCTGAATCTGATCCAGACGCCCGGACAACTGCTGGAGGTACTGCATCACCTGACCTTGTGCTGCTTCCTGACTTTGCACTCGAGAAGCCAGGTTCTGGATGGCACTAGAGTCCGTGTTCCGATCCCCCGAGTCCATGAGGCCTGAGTATACTATCACTGACCTGGTTTGGGAGTGTTGTGGACTCGGGGCTTCTTCCGATGACCGGGAAGAGGAACCGCCACTGGGTCGTAGTAGAGATGGCCGGATGTAGGTCTTCCTCATGCAGAACTAAGACGGCAGGCGGGAGGCCCAGAGGAATTCTTGTAGGTCTCCTGTAAGACAAGACTTGTAGAAATAATGAAGGCTGGGGTACTGAGATATTGGAGACACTGTGGTATTGAAGGCACTGAGGTACTGGGAGTACAGGGAGTGCTGGGAGACCCTTGGAGGCACGGAGGTGTTTGGAGGCACGGAGGTGCTTGGAGGCACGGAGGTGTTTGGAGACACCGAGGTGTTTGGAGGGACGAGGTGCTTGGAGGCACGAGGTGCTTGGAGACACGGAGGTAACTGGAGGCACGGAGGTGCTTTGAGGCGCGGAGGTGCTTGGAGGCACGAGGTGCTTGGAGGCACGGAGGTGCTTGGAGGCACGGAGGTGCTTGGAGGCACGGAGGTAACTGGAGGCACGGAGGTGCTTGAGGCGCGGAGGTGCTTGGAGGCACGAGGTGCTTGGAGGGACAGGATGCTTGGAAGCACAGGTTGCTTGTAGGCACAGGATGCTTGGAAGCACAGGATGCTTGCAGGGACAGGATGCTTGGAAGCACAGGATGCTTGCAGGGACAGGATGCTTGGAAGCACAGGATGCTTGCAGGGACGAGGGAGCTCTGGATCATAGCTTCCACAGGAGAAACGAAGATACTCAGGCATCGGATCTCTGCCTGGTATCTGATTTTAAATTCCCCGCCCTAGCCTGATTGGCGGAGCAGGCAGGTGACGTCAGACCTGCTCCGCCTCCTTGCCCTCGCTTGTGATGGCGGCGCCCTTGCTTCCGGGAAGCCGCCGGAGAGCAGCGCCGACCCGCCGCTGAAGCCGGAGACTGACAGGGGAAGAGAGGCGCCGGGCAGACCAGGCCACCCGCAGGGACAAGCGCGGTCGCCGCTGCCCGAGGTTCGTGACACTGTGGTCCTGGGCCTTCCATGGTTCCGTCTTCACAATCCTACAATTGATTGGACGACTACGCAAATCCTGGCATGGGGTTCCTCCTGTGCTGAGACATGTTTGTTTAAAGTATTGCCTGTCTGTTCTTCCTCCCCCAGGTCGTCTGATGTTCCACCTCCTCCATATCAAGATTTCACGGATGTGTTCAGTAAAGCTTCTGCTGATATCCTTCCTCCTCATAGAGAATGGGACTGTCCGATTGATCTCGTTCCAGGGAAGGTTCCACCTCGAGGCCGAACTTATCCGTTGTCTCTGCCTGAGACGCATTCTATGGAGGAATATATTAAAGAGAACCTAGCAAAGGGGTTCATTCGACCTTCTTCTTCTCCAGCCGGCGCAGGCTTCTTTTTTGTAAAAAAGAAAGATGGTGGTCTGCGGCCGTGCATCGACTACAGAGGTTTGAACGACATTACCATCAAGAACCGTTATCCTTTACCCCTGATTACTGAGCTCTTTGACAGAGTTAGCGGAGCTACCATCTTTACAAAGCTGGACTTGCGAGGTGCATACAATCTCATCCGGATCCGTGAGGGTGACGAGTGGAAGACCGCCTTTAACACCCGTGACGGACATTATGAGTACCTCGTCATGCCCTTCGGATTGAGCAATGCTCCAGCTGTCTTCCAGCATTTTGTCAATGAGATCTTCAGAGACATTCTATACCGTCATGTCGTGGTCTATCTAGACGATATCCTCATTTTTGCCAACGATTTAGAGGAACATCGTTTTTGGGTTAAAGAGGTTCTGTCCCGTCTCCGTGTCAATCATCTCTATTGCAAATTAGAAAAATGCCTCTTTGAAGTCAAGTCCATTCCGTTTCTAGGGTACATTGTGTCCGGTTCCGGACTAGAGATGGATCCTGAGAAACTACAAGCAATTCAAAATTGGCCGGTACCCTTAACCCTCAAAGGGGTCCAGAGGTTCTTAGGGTTCGCCAACTATTACCGAAAGTTTATACGAGACTTTTCCACCATTGTGGCGCCTATTACTGCTTTCACTAAGAAGGGTGCTAACCCGTCCAAGTGGTCTGAAGAAGCCATGCAAGCATTTCATCTTTTAAAACAAAGGTTCATCTCTGCGCCTGTTCTGAAACAGCCTGACATCGACTCTCCTTTCATCTTAGAGGTGGATGCCTCCTCCGTTGGAGTAGGAGCGGTGTTATCTCAGAGGGCTAAAGATGGCCATTTACACCCTTGCAGTTTCATCTCCCGGAAGTTCTCCCCAGCTGAGCGCAACTATGCCATTGGCGACCAGGAGTTGCTAGCCATCAAGCTCGCTCTAGAAGAGTGGAGGTATCTGTTGGAGGGAGCTTCTCATTCAATCACCATACTTACAGACCACAAGAACCTTTTATACCTGA